>NC_080100.1:15286136-15589166 GCF_950005125.1 Chionomys nivalis | reverse complement strand
ATTAGAATTTTAGTAATAGGTAGTAACTAATCCTATATATACATATAACTATTGTGCTTTGTTGGGAGCAGTAAGACCCCAGATCCTGGATTTCTTGTAAACAACTTGTTTTCCCCTGATCTGAGTGCCTACAGCTGCTCTGAGCAGGAGACCTTCAGGAGTTCCTGATGGCAGGAGAGTGGTTTCTGGTGGGGCATGGCTATCTATATAATCTGCCCCTGAACACAATAAAGGGGCCATTCTTGGGGCTTTGGTATCAGTGTTAAAAGGTCTGCGTGTGGGTCTGTCTCTGTGTCTGTATTCTCAAGCTCCAGCCCCTTACCCGAAGCTCGCGAAGTGGGTTCTAGCGCACAGAGGACAGACACCGGGGCGCGGTGCACGGCAGTGCTTGTTAATAATTGTTATATAACATATGTCCACTATTTTATTAACTTCTGGTAAAACTTGCTATTTTTCTTTCTATGAGTCAAAATCCCTTGAAAAACTTAGCTGGATTCTTTTCTCAGTCTCACAGGTGTACCTTCAAGGTGCTTGATATATTGTGTTCTCATTTGGAGTTTGAGATTTTCTTCAAGTTTATTTGGAATTTTGCGCATGGTTCCCTACCTAGTCTCACTGGCTAGAAGCCCTCAGTGCCTGGAGGCTGCCCATCTTCATAGGTTGTTCACAGCATGACTGTTTGCATCTTTGTGTCCAGATTGAGATCATATTTTTTTTTTAGGAACTACTCAATCACTCTTTGAAGGACTTTAAACAAATTATGTCAGTGATGCCTAGTGTAATTATCTTCATGGAAGAATCAAAATCTACTAATGGATAGCTGACATTGATTTTCATTCATTTTGTGGGTTCTCAACTCTTTTGAATGTTGTTTTTTGTTGTGCAGAAGCTTTTCAATTGAATGCAGCCCCATTTTTCAGTTTTTAATTTTATTTTCTGACCTACTATATTATTATCAGATAGTAACTATGCCTAGACCTTGAACTATTTTTTAATGGCTTGAAATATCCTTGTATTATATAAAGGCCTTTAAGAAAATTAGTGTTGCACAGGCTAAGAGAATAAAACCTGGATAAAGAAGATGTAATACACATAAAAATGTTTTATTCCGACATAAAAATAATAAAAAATGTGCTGTTTGCAAGAAAATGGATAGAAGTAAAAATCATGTTAAGATAACAGCACAGTCTGTTTTTTTTCTTTCTTTCATTTATTTATTCTTTTTTTTTTTTTTTTGGTTTTTCAAGACAGGGTTTATCTGTAGCTTTTTAGCCTGTCCTGGAACTAGCTCTTGTAGACCAGGCTGGCCTTGAACTCACAGAAAACAGCCTGCCTTTGCCCCTGGAGTGTTGGGATTAAAGGTGTGTGCCACTGCCGCCCCGCAACAAAACAGTCTTAAAAAGACAAGGATTGTATTTCTTAAAGTCATGGTTTCACAGAACATAACAAAGAGGAGAATAATGACCCATTGCATCCTTCTAGATGAAAAACTATAAAAGACCAAGGAACGAGAGTTAATGAATTTGGTTAAATTTGGAAGAAGAGATGGAATGACTTAAAGAGTACGAGCACTTATTACCTGATTTGTTGTGATATTAATTTGGGCTACACAGAAGGGTTTAGCAAAGAAACAGGTAAGGAACACTCTGGCTCCGAGGACAGAAATGCTTATCAGAAAAGCAGGCTTGCTCAGCAAAGCCTTTGAGATATCTATTATGTGATAATTGTTCCTACTACTGTATAGAGGAGTTTGGGTCCTTGAAAAACAATTTGAATCAGTCCTGTTATTTCAGAGACATAAAGTACCTGGAACATAGAGAAACTCAGGTAGAAGAAAGGCATTGTGGAAGAACAGAATGGAATATTTCATATCAGTTTCATCCTTTGGTTTTAAGTACAGAGATATGTGCACTCTTACCCTTATATTAATGTCATATAGCATAATTTTGTTAAAGTGTCAATAGTGCTACCCATGTCCTTGCTTCATATTTATACAAAAACTCACATTTGTGTTTATGTAATTTCTCCTCAACTTAATGAACTGTCTAGGATTTATTCGGTACTAAATGGAGTACTCTCATCCTTGCATGAGAGCGAAATAGATAAACATACTTTCTTTGCTTGTGATCTTAAAAATTATTAATAACTCTACAACCATTTGTATATCTGCTATAGGGATTTTGAAGCATCCTTGAAAAGTTCATGCATATTCTCATCAAAATAAAATTCGGCCAGAGATTTTAATCAAAAATATGTTAACCAAATTTTACCAAATATTTTGATGTAACTATTGAGAGCTGCACATGCAAAGATGCTACAAAGTCATCTATAAGATTTAATAAAGTATATTTTATATTAACATCCCTACAGTGATGCCTTCCTCTTCTATGTTCATTCAGACACTGGCAATTATTTCACTGTGCTTTTATTTGATCTAACTATCTAGATACTTAAGAACTTTATCTTTTTAGAGCAATAGCTTTTAGCTTTGTACATTTCTACTTTGTATTGTTTTAGGTTTCATGTTGATTTATACAGTCTTGATTACTGCTTTATTGTTGCTTTTATTCATGCATGTGTGTGGCATATGCACCTTTGTTCAAGTGTGGCTCAGTGCATATAACTGTTCATATATGTGGAGGTAGGAGCTCAAAATTGTATTTCTCTTATATAGCTTTTTACATTCTTTTTAAAAAAAGTTTGCTTTTCATAAGGCATTTTCATTTTACTTAGTAATTTTATTGCATTCATATATTTCCCTTCCTCTGTTGTTCTCCATTTTGTTGTCTCTGTCTCTCACCCCACCCCATCTTTCTCCACCTTTTCCTCCCCCTATCTCTCTTTACAACCCTCTCTCTGCTTCTTCCCCCTTTCTCTTAATATGTTCATATTTATACTACATCCTTATTTTTAAAGACAAGGACCCCTCATTTGTACATGGGTTTACAGTTTCAGCTGTATTAGAAGGCCAGAAGTCTCCATGTTTCTCTTGTCTTTGCTGATTCAAGGCTGAGTTCACAGAAACATGTCCCATGCTGACTTTTATGACTGTCATATGTCAGAACTCAGATTTTCATTGATGTACAGCAAGCACTTTTCAAATGAGTTTCATCTCCTCAGCCATCTGTTTATTGTTAACTGTTATTGTCACCTTTATTTTAATTGAAATATTTTTGTTTTGATAATTTTCATAATTTTCTTTTTTACTACTATCAATTTTACACCTACAATTTCCCTTAAAACACCATCTTAGGTAACCTTTGATTTTTTAAAATGTGTATTTATTATTTACATATGATATAAGTTCTAAATCAATGTCGATCATTCCTTTGGATCGTAGATTTTTAAATTGCACAGGATGTGCCACCTTAATGGTAATTTATGTTGCATTTAAAAGATTCCCATTTGCATGGTGAGTCAGCATTTGACCTTAAGGAGATCTGCCCACAGGAGAGGTCAGTATTTCCACATTCCACACCTTGAGGAATGCATCTGGCCCAGTATTTACTCAAATTCTGGCTCTGCTCTTAAGTTTATAAATTTGGTGCCTTACTTATTGTGCAGATTGCCCACATTCAATTAGGCTCTAAGAGGTGTCAGAGGGATTATAATGACCTTCAGCATCATCAGTTAAGAGCACAGCATCCCGCATCCACAAAGCTGCAAACTGCATATTAAATGATTAGCAATCGACATTTCTTTCTCAGTGTTCTTAGTTCGAGTCATTCTTATTTTGTTATTCTAGCCCAAAAGAAAATAAAAATAAATCTTATGTATATAATTATAAGATTGAATAAAAATATTGTGAAAAATAAAAGATTCACTCTAATATTTACTAAGTAATTATAGAATAAAATGAAAATTGATTTTGCCACAGGTAAGCAATTTAGATAAAAATAGTATAATGCTACGTTAGACACACACTAACAACTACTGAAAAACATTAAATTAGAAGTTGGGATAAGTAAAATTTTCCTTTTTATTTATATTTATTTATTTATTGTATTCCTAAGATCCTATATGAGGATAATGTTTATTTACAAAAAATATATTTCTCTGGGCTGTTTTTTGTCATTTTAGTTACCAAATCCTCAATTTTCTTGCTATTCATGTATGTGTGTGTGTATATATATATATATATATATATATATATATAATTAAAATTTTCCACCTCCTCCCCTCTTCCTATTTCCCTCCCACTTCCCAAATCCCCCTCCCACTCCCTCTCCAGTCCTAAGAGAGGGCAAGGTACCCTGCCCTGGGGGAAGTCTAAGGTCCTCCCCCTCCATCCAGGTCTAGGAAGGTGAGCATCCAAACAGACTAGGCTCCCAAAAATCCAGTGCATGAAGTAGAATCAAATCCCAGTGCCTTTATCATTGGCTTCTCAGTCAGCCCCATTGTCAACCACATTCAGAGAGTCCGGTTTGATCACTTGCTCCTTCAATTCCAGTCAAGCTGGCCTTGGTGGGCTCCCATTACATCAGTCCCACCCTCTCAGGGCATGGACACACCCCTCGCGATCCTGACTTCCTTGCTCACGTTCTCCCTCCTTCTGCTCTTCATCTGAACCTGGGAGGTCAGTCCTGTGCTCCAATGTGGGTCTTAAATAATTTTCTTAAAATAGATAATGTGTACATGGAAACATGCATAAAGATTACTAATGTCTAGCAATTTTTGAATTCCCAAACTAAAGTAAATCTCAGCTTCCAACATAGGATAGAAGTAAATTTGACGGCATTGAAATATGTTATTTTATAAACATTATAGAATTCGTCAAAATTTTCCTCAAACCATAGAATTAAAATCATATAAACACATCTGTGAAATAAATGCCACACCCCACAGGAGCACAAACAACCATTTTTCAATATACACAAACCATACCTAAGTAAAATATTTTTAGAGAGAACTACCTAAAAGTCTTGAAGGAATTTCTTGATCTGTAGGTCAAATTGAAGGTGATTATTCTACTGAACAAATACCGTAAAGATTTGATGTCTTTTGTCACCAGTGGAAAGGCACACTTATGCAACCTGGGAGGAGGAAGATTGATAATATCTACTCAACTTAGACATGCACATAATTCCTGAGTTAGAAGTGACTGCATTTATGTTACTGATACACTCTCACCCATGAGGAATGATTAATGTATACAATATTGTTTTGAAATGCCATAAACATACAAACAACCCAAACGTCCTTTTAGAAGAAGAAGTTCCTATAAATCATAGTCAGTTTACATATTGGAGTAAATTATTGCGAAGAGTCTGTTATTTCCACATGCAGTTATGAGAACACTGTAGTATCCAAGAAGCTGCAAAAGCAAAGCCAGGTGCAGCATATGACTGTAAGATGAAACACCATGTTCAAATGAATTTTATATGTATTTTCAATATTTAAAATGTATATGCAAGAATGAATGAATATATCAAAGCAGTTGTCAGTGAATAGGGTATCTATATATTCTAAGGAAAATCCTTTGACTATTTGTGTGGTGTGTGAAGGAAACAGTTAGAAATAATTTAAATATGTGCATTTCATATAACCTTTGTTTCTAAAATCCCATTTAAAATATGAGAACATTTTCTTACCCCATGAGTTTTCAAAATCCAACTACCGTATTTTCTTATATTATCTACATATGTATTATTTACGTATGTCTATTCACTAATATTAAGTGCCATACCATAAAAGATCTTATAAGCTTAAAACAGATGTGAAGTTATAAAGGTGCCTCCCTTCAGTGTATACCACAAATTTTGCGTCATTATGGGAAACTCTTTTATTTACTTTTAAAATGTCTGATTGCTGCATGTAACTTCATTTTGAATTTTATATATTTATGCATAGTTTTCCTATTTTTATAGAACTATCTTGCAAATTTTATAATGAGGTTTCTCATTTATTTATATTTTTGTTAGGGTATTTGAGTCTAATACAAATACAAAGGCAAGGTAAAGGTTTTTATTATGTTTCATTTTAACTGTGAAAATGTCTTCTTTTGATAATCATATACATTGCTTACTAATCTAAATACTATGAAAAGTGTTGCTAGACATATACTTGCATGACTCTCTGAAGAAAACCTGGTAGGCATTATACTTTTACAAATATGTAAAAACAATATTCAAGATAGTTTGATGCATTGTTATTCATCTAAAATATAGTAATAAGCTTCTTCTAGCATATCATTGGAACACCACAGTACGTTTCCCTGTATCTGTGAATTTGTAAACTCACCAGTACTGACTTGAACATCTGGCAACTTCAAAAATACTAATATCTACTGTCAAATGAAGTCAAAATGCTTTCTTCTTAAGACTTTCATTTGCATTTTTCTAATTACCAGTGGTGTTTTACTATAAGTGTCTCCTCTCTCTATAATGTCAATACTTTATGTGCCCTACATTACATTGCTGCTCATTGTATTAAATCAGCCCACAAATTTCTTTCTTGTGTTTTAAAAATAAAATCAGCTTTGCTATATCTGCAAGATATTATACATTTAATAAATCTTCTACTGTGTTGGACTATGATGCTTTTACTATTATGCAGGAAGAATTCCTATTAATATGCTCTGAATTAATAAAAATATATAATTAATTTTTTTATATAAGTGAGTAGTGAATATTATAGGTTCCTTTCTGTTAGTGTGGTAAAATACTCCAACAATTCAGGGTAACAAGTTCAACAGCTAATCACATTGCATCATATCAGTTGTCAAGGGCTTGATTTCTTCACTGTTAAAGAGTCAGCCTTCCCTGCCTAGGATTTGGTGCTACCCATCAAGGTCTGGGTCATTCAACATCATCTGAATGGAGAATATCTGTAGGCAGAAGATTTTGTTCCACTGGGTCCCATAATCATTGAGCCTCAAACAAAAACATAGAGACTTATATTATTTATAAACTTTTTGACATATTAGTTCAGGCTTATTATTAACTAGCTCTTACAACTTAACCCATAATTTTTGTCTATATTTAACCATGTGGCTTGGTACCTTTTATCAATGAGGCATTTTCATCTTGCTTACTCTGCCTGGTGACTGACTCTCCGTCTTATCTTTTCTAAAAATTCTCTTAGTCTGGTCGATACATCTATATTTCCGGCCTGGAAACCAACCAGTCAAAGCTTTATGAAACCAATATGAGTGACAAATCTTGACAGTGTACAAGAGCATTCTCCCACAGCAAATATACATCACAGACCATGTAAACAGGGCAACCCACATCTAATGAATCTATATCACATTAATTTTACTAATTGTTTTGCTTACAAGCCCCATGGATGTTACTGTGTCAACCTCCTCAGAACTAATATTTTAGTTATCTACCATCAATGTTCCCAGATTGTTATGTGCATGCTTCTGGTTCAAACTCAGTACATCATTCTTGCAGAGAAAGTAGTAGATAAATCTAGCCATCTACTTTAGACTCTCATGACTATAATTTGTCCAAAATTTCTTTGATTAGAGAATTTTTTAATAAATGTGTTTTCACAGAGCACACATACATGTAAAAAAATATACTCTCTACATACTGATGTATAAAATAAATTAATATACAATAAAGAAAAAACAATATTTATATTTTGTTCCTTAAAAAAATCTCATGGTTATATTACTCCTAATATTATTTAAATACAAAACAGTTGATCTTGGCAGCCTAAGTTTTCAGTATTTTGGCTAACACATCAAAGACGGAATTCCACTCTTAAATAAATTTAGCTATTGGTTAAGTATAAAGTTTGAAGTATACATTTTTTGTTTCAATACTTCAGTCAATAGTACTTATAAAATATTTTGTTGTAATCACTTCTAAAATTATAACATCACTTTATTCATGTTACTGCAGTAGAATAGAATGACTTCAGAATAGAACAAAACTAATCGAATTCCTTTCCCAAAAAAGACAAAATGGAAAGTTACTAAAAGCCTCTCATTACATATAACCCACAAACTCAGCAGATCAAAAAAAAAATGCCCAGATGAACTTGTTTAGAGATCAATGAGAATTTTGTGTTCAATTGGATTAACAGGTTTTTTGTTTTTTTTTTTTTTTTTGTTAAAGACAAATCCTATCATATAGCTTTAGTTTGATTTTTCATTTAAACTGTCCTTCATAAGACAAGTCTGGGTAGTAGATCAAAGCAATGATCACCATAAGGAAAATCAATCCCAGAAGCAGGCCTATAACTTCACCAGAGTTTTTGTCATCTTTTGGACATTAGGAATTGACCATCCATCACCAGCAGGCTGAGATAAGCATGAACGATACCAGAAGCTCACATGAATGTGGAACCCTGAATGTATGATGGCCTCAGTTAATATATGCTGCTAACATGAGCCAAATATGTCAAGAACCATAGCCTTAGACACATGGGAAGAAAAGCAATCCTTCCCCTAGGTGAGATTCAGAAGGATGACAAAGCATTGCCCTGCTGTGCATGCAGATGTTGATAGTGGGTAGAGGACTTATTGTGGTTCACAGTTCCACAGGTTTGTCTGAAATCATGACAACAGAATATGGAGGGATGCAATTCCTCAGGACAGGGAGAATACAAAGTGGCTGGGCAAAGATATATCTTTTTCTTTTAATCTTCTTGAGACAGGGTTTCACTTTTAATGGCAGAATAATAGTGAATTACTTCCCTCTAAAAAGACCATCTCCTAATTTTGACCAATTCTTAATAGTGTCAACACATTAGAAATCTGACAAAATATAATTCTCTTATGTCTAAATGTTAAGAACTAAATCTCTTCCTTAAAGTCTATCTGCTAGCAGTCAAGCACCAAGTACATTAAGCATGATCCAAATTTCATAGCTGAACCATAATATTCTAATCACTCTTAGCAGCTAATGGCTCATAGGACCTTTCAAAGGGAATAGTGATTTAGTACATGTGGAATAGTTTTATACCTTAAGTTCTCAGTGTTTTTCAAATGTCTAAATCTAAAGTATTTTCTTAAGTTAAAACTTTGATCTAGGAATATTTATAATATATAAGAGAGATCTCTTAGTTCCAAAACCCTAATCACACAGTAAGCAAGTATATGAACAATATTGAAAAGACAATGACCTAGAAAGGAGATAGGTATGCAACCAAAGTAAGACTAAAATTCAGTAATCCAAACAATAAATCTTGCAGTTCTATGTATGTTCTACACAATTTATGGAGTTACTCTCTAAGCCAAAAGAATTATCGACCTCAGCACTACTCCAATAACCTTGATGCTTCAAAACCCACATGACTTCTATTTGGGCTATATGTGGTGATATTTTGCAGCTTTTCCTGGCAGATATTTCACCTCTCATCTCCAATTCTTAGTCTCATTGAACCTTCAATTTCACTTTTCCAGCTTCAATTATTTCTCTTTTGTGTGTTGTCTACAGGGGCCCTCACCTTTTCTCCCCCATTGATTGGATTCTTAGCCAATTTTTTGAAATTTGGATGTAACACACCATGACCTTATAACTCTTGCATTATGCATGTCTGCTAATCCAGCATAACATGTTTGATGCCAAGGATTTTCATCAGCTTCAACTGTAACCAGAACCCTTCAAAAGGGTCTCTGAGAACTGTATTTTCCTGTATGCATAAATAGACAGCTATATTTCCTCAGGCTGTATTGTTTAGGACCCTTCAGAGATGTCTTCCTACAGCAAATCATCTTTCAAATAAGTAAAATCTTTTTAGAAATTTGTGCTTCTGATGAGTGGTGCCTAATAAATTCCTGAGATGCCTTCAGAATAGCTTTCTTATTTTTAACTTCTAGGTTTTAATGATATTAGTTTCATCAGTTACAATTTATTTGGCTCCAAACAAAGCAAGCAATTTATTTTGGAACAAACTGAAAAGTGTCAAACCCTTCACCTCTGTTTTTTTGCTCAGTATATTATTATTACACTGTTTCTTCAAAGCAAACAAGGAATATGCTACTGACTGATTCTTAGCATCATTGAGACTTGCTGTGCTCTATTAAATATCTTATTCTCTTTAAATCACATTCCATGTCACCTCATTATGGAATGTAGTCAAGTTTATTATCACAATACAATATAAAATGATTGGAGTTCTTGAGCCTTTTATTTCTAACCAAACAGCCTTAAATAAATAAAAGAGAAAAATTTAATGTGACTCATAGATTTAGCCATGGTGAGTCCATTGTGACCAGCAGGACAAGATAGAACAGAGTAATTTCTATCACAGAGACCTAGTAAGGAACTAATGAAATGTATTATCTCCATTATTTTGAAGGTAAGAAGATATTGTTTTCATGACATTTGATATTTCTACTATGCTCAATGAGAAACACACACAGAGAGAAAGAGTCAGCTACAGAGAGACAGAAATGGAGACAGACAGAGACAGAAATACAAAAACACACAAGTTAAATGTGAAGAAGACCACAGGTGATAATAAAAAAATTGACATAAAAAAGATAAGTGTCTTGCTAACTTAGAGTGAAACAAACACAAATATTCCACAGACTGCTCATCAGAAATTTTGAATTAAAGAAATCTGAAGTATTTTTTGTTGATAGACAAAAAAATCACTATGTATCCCTAATACTTTTATATTCAGGAAAACAGTTTACAAGTGAAGGAGAGTTAAAGATATATCTAGACAACCAAATTAACATCAAGGTATTTTTTTCACTGTCATACTTAAACAAAAAAAATATTCTTCTGGGTGATAGAAGGTCATAGAAGTTCATATAAGATAGAAAGCCACGAACTGGTATCTCCGTAAAGAGAACTGGTTAGAAATATTTAATAAATGTAACATATATTGATTTTTATAAATTGTAATTGGTATAAAGAATTTATGAATTTGTAATAATACATTGAGTCATTCTCTCAGATTAATAATTGAAATGTACAACAGCAATATTCTGAGGGGCATCAGTAAAAAGTTTCGGGTGCCCAGAATTCACAAACCATGTCAATAAAACATTTATTCTAAGTTAAGAACTACCAATATTCTGTTCCTTTTTCTTTCCCTCTTTATTATTCCTATTTTGTTTTTTTAACTATTATTTAAAGGAAAGAGAACACATAATAGCATTTTCTTACATGTTTTTCTGTGATTGATAGTCCCTCTCCTCCACTCTTCCCTCCCATTTTCTTGCTCCCAACATTTGTTCCTTCCTAATACAATAGTTCCCTTTCTTCTTTCAAGCTCCAAATATTTTTATACCAGTTCCTCTCCATCTTTAAAACATTTTTGATCCTCTAATAGTTTCTTTTCTTAATGTCATGAACTATGCCACACTCACCTATATACATACATATGTGCAAACATAACGGCTGTTTTGAATATATTAAATGTCTGTAGTATTTCTTTTTTTAATTAATTTATTATTTATTTATTTATTAAAGATTTCTGCCTCGTCCCCGCCACCGCCTCCCATTTCTCTCCTCCTCCCCCAATCAACTCCCCCTCCCTCAGCAGCCTGAAGAGCAATCAGGGTTCCCTGCCCTGTGGGAAGTCCAAGAATCTCCCACCTCCTTCCAGGTCTAGTAAGGTGAGCATCCAAATAGCCTAGGCTCGCACAAAGCCAGTACGTGCAGTAGGATCAAAATCCAGTGCCATTGTTCTTGACTTCTCAGCAGCCCTCATTGTCTGCTATCCACTTATTTAAAATTTCCAAGTCATTTTTTTTCTATGAAAGAACTTTCTATATTTCTTTCTACAAATGAACACTTCTGTTTGTTATTTATAAATTGAAAAACACATACTTCAACATCTGTGGCTTCAATATTTCCTTATTTGTTAGACAGTCAGTGCACTTTATATCTTCCAGTAAAATTATTTTAGTTTTCTTTTCTTACTTTAAACATAAGATTTAAATAATTATAATGCCTTCCAGACACAAAATTTTATAGTGTAAGTTTTTCATAAAAAGCAGAAAATGGACTGTTTATATCAGATTTATGAATGCTAAATTTTAATATCAGTTTATACAGCAATAAGAATTGAGTTGTTAAATCATTTTATTTTTTACTTCACTTGAAAAAAATCTGGTTCTGTACAATAACCCCAGAGTAGAAAGTTGTTTATTGTTTCAATTTATACTGCATAAAGATTTTTTAAGTAATTGCTATATTTTCTTTCAACATTTTAAACATGACCAAATAAATCTCAAACCTTGTCTTGAAGAATAATTATAATTATTCAAATTTGCTTTTAGAAATCAAAAGAAAGTGCCTAAACCTGAGATTCACAGTTAGTAGTGGCTTGTTACTCTCATAATAAAAAGGAAGCAAAGCATTCCTTTTTTTTTTTTTTGATAAATTCACAAGCTTAGAAGAACAATGTCTCTATTTCAGAACTTTTTTTGAGTGGCTCTTTTTTTTCATAGTAATAGTTTTCAATAACGAGGAAGAAGAGAAAGTTTGTAAAAGTGAGGAGAGACATGCACCTGTCTTTGAGTGAAGATCAAAGTTTACAATGAAAATTTTGTAATTTTTATTGAAAATTAGAAAATATGAAAATATTGGTAATACTGTTGTGTTGCCACTAGCAGAAAGAAGGTGGTTAGAAGACATTCATTGTAACTCTTGGCTTTCTCTGAAGAACCCTACCACAGAAATTACTCTTGCAAATTTGACGCCCTTGTTTCAGTAAACATAAGCCCACTGCCTTTCAAATGATTCCATAGATAATTTGATAGCATTGTATTATTGTGTTTGAGTCCTTGGGCCTGATTCAACAATTGATTAATTCCAGTGGAAGATTTCCATGAAATATTGGTAGCTCCTGCACAGATGGCATCACATTAAGTTAATATTCACTCTGGCTTGATGAAATAAAAATCAGACAGCAGATAAAATTATACTATCAATAATATAATAAAAGATTATGAACATAAGTTTGATTACATAAGCTTCCTTTTTTCCTCTGGTCAAGCAAGAAAAAGTGTTTCTCAACTCATACAGTGTTATCCATGCACTTATTTCAAGTTACATCAGACCTGAAAGCCTCTTTCCTTTGTTTAATTTCTGGAACCATGAAATGTTTCCAGAAAATACTAGTGAATCTACTAAATGAGGCAGTTTGGGTATATGAATCATGACAATTACTAACATGACAGGATATGCAAAAATTTCAATAGCTGACACACAGGTCAGTGAGGTGACAGCTACTAGCTCTCTAATTTGATGTAAGGCCTTCTTAACAATGGAAAATCATGCCCAGTATTGGAAACCTAGCATTATTTCTGTGGCTCATGAGGTCATTGAACTTAGAAAATAATCTGCTACCACCACTTTGCTCGAGAACCATAATTCCTTAGAACATTGGAAATGTTATTCTTATATTCCTTAACATCCACAAATAAGTGCAGCTATCTTCCTGCATTAAGAAAACTCTTTTCAGCATGTGAACAACATCACAGAAAACCACAGTGAAGAGATCAAGAGACCATTCATGTCTCAACACACACACACAGAGTTCCGGAATTTCTAATGTCAAATACTGTTCCCTAGAAATGAGTGCATAAACAAAATCAGAACAATGGAAATATCCATGAATACGGTCACATCGAAGGGGTAAAGTTTCATGGGTTCTACCCCTTGAACAAAAGCAACAAGCAACTAAGGACTACTAGGAAAAGGAGAATCAGTCACTCTCAGAGATTACCCCCTTTATGGACTGTTCAATGTTGAGTTGTCAGTCCTGAAAACCATATACACACAAAAAACATAAATTGATGCAGCAGATATATGTTTGTGTGCGTGTGTGTGTACACATGTACACATTGAGTGTGTATGTTTGCACAAAAATACATGCAAAGCTAATGAAGAAAAAGGAGATTGTTAACATGAGAGTAAAGGAGTTATGGGAAGAATACAAGACAGAGTAGCTGTTTGGGGCTGGAGGGATGAAAGAATGCTGCGTAAATGTTTAAATTCTTTTCTATTTCTATTAAAAACATAAAAATAAGAAAATATTAATCAGAGTGGATTTGACATCAAATCTATGATAGCATACTATTTCTGTTATTTTCTCTCTAGCATTTTTAAAACTTTATCGTAATGTTTTGCAATTGTCAAGAATTTGGACCGGAGTTTTCAGACTACAGCATGTTGCTTAGAAATTCTTTTTACTTCATCTAAGTCTTCTAAAGAAATTGGCCAACATGAAAAGTAGCTGCAAATGAGTTCCACACACAAGGCATTAACTATTAATTTTAGACACAAATTCTACTTGTTGGTAAAGTAGGGCAATTAATATTATTATCCTGTGTCTACTATTGTGAAATTTATAAATCAATTTAATATTACTTTAGAACATATAATGTGTCAGTATTTTCTCCTATTATTTTGGAATATTTCATTTAACTGGTATCTCAAACCTATGTTACTGTGGACTGTGGACTATATAGTTATACATAACACTTCTTTAAATGCCATATTAATTTCTGAGGAGACTGTTATAGTGGGAGGTTGTAAGAGTGGAGACATATTTATTGGCTAATAATGAAATTTGCTTTAGAATCACTGTCTTCTACAGACATGACCTTAATTTACCTGACATTTATTAGAATCAAATTAACATCCATCATTTAAATGTGTGTAATTATCTATTATCTGTCTCTGAAATTTAACATTTGTTAAACTGCTCATATGCAGTGGCGGTTTGTAAAAAGGCAGGCAGTAAATGCAACTCTGAAAATAGCAGGTTTATAAAGGCAAAGTGACAAGGTTTATCAATCACTGCAATAAAATTAACAGTGCAGAGTTAAGATAGAGCCATTCAGTTCATGGCTAGAAGAGTATTACAGAGAGAGACCTTTAAATGTATTATTGTGATCTAATATAAATCCAGTTTTAAACTTGAAAATAATTAGAAGGTTCAATAATTTCACCCTAAGTCAAAAGTATACTCAAACATGGGATTTCTTTCTTTTTTGAACAAATATAATGACTGCCTTTGAAGAAGACTGAATAAAATAGTGTAAATGTCCACGTTATTAGAATTGCACAAGTGAGTTGAAAGGATTGTAGCATAAAGAAAATTTAGATTATGATTCAGAATGGCTAAGATGTCTGTTTTTCTTCTTCTGCTTGGTGACAAATTATGCCATAGAATGGCTGACTGAATAAATAATATAAACTTTATGTCAGATATTAACTTCTAAAACCTGAAGCTTTTCTCAATGAGGAGTCAAGGGTCCTGTCTTTAATTTTGAGCATTATACTAGGATTTAACTCTCCCTAAATATGTTTTATTTACTCAAATCAATGAAGTCAAAATGTTCTAATAGCCTATGACTCTTGAAATAATGCCTTGCATTTCCAAGCTCCCATCTCCTAGACCCTCCTTAAATTTCCAAAGGTATGCGAAAAACAATATATTTTCTTCTGCAAGATGGCTCATTGGACAAAAGAATTGAATAATAAGCCTGAAAAACTGACTCTGATCTCCATAAACATATAAAAAGAAAAACAAATTTACAAAGTTGCTTCCTCCACACATTCACTGTGGTTTTTATTCCAACACACATGCTTCATTTACGATACAATAATGTTAATAAAAATCAAGTAATTCTGCATTTTTTTTCTTTTTTTCTTTAAAATAAAATAAAATACAGTAAAAATGTGATTTTTTTCATAGAAATATGTTTTGATAACAGGTTTCCTCACTGTTTCTTCCCCACTTCCCTCCCACCTGTATCCAGTCTCTCATTAAAAATATAACAAACATTTAATGAATAATAATAAAAGAAAATAAGGCAAAATAAAAGCCAAACAACTTTTAAAAGTTCAAAGTAAACAAAACAGAAAACGAGCCAAAAATAAAGCAAAAGAAACATACAGAGACACACATGTGCTCTTATGCAGGAATCACATAAAAACCGAAACACAAATGCAGAAGACTTAATTAATAGGCAAAGGTCAAGGAAGGTTTTTAAAAAATGCTGTGACTAGAGATTTTCAGATAAAGAACCTGCAATGTTGCCATTGCATTCATTTTCTTAACCTGGATGCCTATTGATTGGGATCAGGCCTTCCCTTGTGAGTGGTTTCTTTTCCCAGTAAGATTCCTTTGCGAAGCAAATAAGCAAACTAAATTAAATTTAAATTTTCAAGTGGTTATCAGTTGTAAAGAGATTCTGGGTTAGGGATAGTGCATGTTTCAACATCTTTCAGTTTTAGGACCCCGTCTTGGGCAGACACATGCAGGCCTCTATGCATGCTTCCATTGTGAATGTGAGTTTATATGTTCTTCAGTTGTGTTGTGTGTTCGAAGGCCTTTGATTCCTATTGTCCTCCATCCCTTCTGCCTCTTACACTCTTTTGTTCTCTCTCACAGAATTCTTTGAGATACAAGGGGAAGCAATTAGTTGAGACATACCATTAGGACTGGGTGTTCCATGGTCTCTCATTTTCTGCATATTTTCTGGCTGTGGGTCTCTGTTCCCATCTGCTGCAGGAGAAAACTTTTATGATGATGGGTGGGGAAAGGCATTTAGCTCGGTATTTAGCATTATGTAGTTATTGCTGTGTTCCTTTTTTGAACTGTGTTATTTGGTTTTCCCGTAGGTCCTCTGGTTATCTAGTCTTAGGTTCTTGATCAACAAGGCATCAAGAGAGGAATGGATTCAATCTCATTAAATGGGCATTTATTTAAATCACATATTTGTTGGCTACTCCCATAAGATTTATGCCACTATTGAACCAGTGTATCTTGCTGACATGTTACTGCTTTAGATAGAAGTCTTTATAGCTGAGTTGGTGTTTACCTTTTTGCTTTGGTAGAATGCAGAACACATTCAAGTACTATGTTCAGTAGGCTGTAGGGGTAAAGACTCTAGCCAGGTGGTGGTGGTGCCTTAATCCCAGCATTCAGGAAGCAGAGGCAGGCGGATCTCTGTGAGTTCAAGGCCAGCCTGGTCTACAAGAGCTAGTTCTAGGACAGGAACCAAAGCTACAGAGAAACCCTGACTCAACAACAACAACAAAAGACTGTAGACAGACACCAGTTAGACTTTTCCATGTTCTGTGAGTTGTGTATGTATTGTCTTCAGCAATAAGACCGTTTTTGTCCGTTTGTGGAGCACAACCAATACCCTTGCTAAAAGCCTTTGGTGGTTGTGGGGTCCCAAGTGATCCTCTTTGCCAACAGATTCTTTTCAAAATTGAAATTTTCTTGGCATTTTAAGCTCAATTAGCATCATTAACTCATGTGTTTCTTATAAAGTTTTGCTATAACTCCTCATGGAGTTATGACTCTATACACATTTCCTATGAAAATATATTTATTTCTTTTTGTTTGAAAATAAACTGTTTAACACCAAAGTTTTAAGATAATACAAAGCTTACTCAAATACTATTATCCCCAGTTACTCCTAAGGTGGTTTTTTTTTCTTTTAAAGAAAATAACAACATATTTGTGAAAGTGAAATATTAATTCTGGTATAATGTATTACACAATATCTCTACTAATTCAGAATTTAGAGTTTTCCTCCTAAGAAATTCTATACTTATTTAATTACTTAGTTGGAGACTCAAACTGAAGATGCCAAGTAGATTCAATCGTCATAATTCCTTATCCTCCTCAACCCTTCACAAAGTCTTCATTTTTAACAGTTAATACTGTTAAAATTTTAAAAAGTTTGGTCAAGATTTTTGTAGAATATTTTTCTCTTTAGTTGTACATTTTGTTTTTTCTTAGACATAATTAAGCTTGGCTAATTATTTGATAAAGAATTTCACAGAAAATTTCCTAGAAAAATCAGTGTGAATTGATATGTATTGATTGATATTGATCACTTTTTTAACATACCCACATTTCCAGGTTTCGAGAAGTCAAGTGATTTTTTTGTTCTCTCCCTATATTGTATTTATTGAAGTGAGTTGTTGACAGAAACCAGCCACTTTGTGATTGGATTTAAGGTGGACTGCTCAAGACAAAATCCATACCTGGTGATTATCAGGAACAGGAGCCTGGAGCAAGATAAGTCATGGGCCCTAAGGGAGAAGCTGCTACTTAAATTCATAGTATTAAACTGACTCTACGGACAAGTCATTATACCCACAGATTAGTTCATCGCTCAGCTGTACAGGAAGAAACTTCCCTGTAGTCTCTTCCCGTAGCAGCTAGCAAAAAAAGGAAGAAAAAAAAGTACGCAACTGGCCAAAGTTCACAGAAAAAAAATAAAAAAATATATTACAGAATTCCCAGGACCACAAAGGACAAATATAAAACACCTACCACTCAAGGCTTGGGATTGTTTTAGAGGCAGAGCTTGTAGGTGATTACAAGGAAAGTGATTTCCTGCCAGAGCAACGTATTTGCACAAAGAAGACTTCCCAGTTGTGGCATAAAATCTGCATGTGATGAAACCTGTGAATCACATCCTAAAAAGGGTAGGTGTGCCATAAATCCCACCACTAACTGAAGAGCCATGGATAACTCATAACTGCTGGCATGTGAGAATAAGTTTTTGTTTAAAATCCCTTAGTAAGTTGACCATATTTCAAGGCAAAGTCATAACTTTAAAAGCATAGGGGCACTACATATATTTGCCTGCTGGGTTAAAAAACGAGAAGACCCAAACTTGTGAGCGTAGATAAGGAGTTTGTAAATGGGGGGGCAGGTGTGGGGAAGGGGGATAAATAGGATCAAAATGCATTACTGAAAGTTATCAAAAGTATTTAAAAACACAATTAAAGGTGCATTATAAAAACTAAACCACACTCAGTAGGAGAAACTGATCCTTTACTTAAAAGAGATGGCTGATAGAAAGTTGTTAAAAAACACAGAGTGGAGATCTGGGAAGACACAATATGAGGATTTGTAGTTATTTCTCTTCTGTATATAGAACCCGTATTTCCTCCAGTCATGTGCAGATTTACTTACAGTAATTATTTTGATTACATAATGAGTTATTGTCTTTTTTCCTTTAATCTTAGCATATTATTTGGAATGCTAATAGTTGTTTGCAACTTCTTCAATATTCACCAAGGTATTAAATCATTTATTTCTATCAACATAGAGCTATTAATATTTATGTTATTTGTATTACAATTGGTAACATTATTTATTCAGTTAAATCTTTTCCAGCTTTGTCCATCAGGAGGCCTGTGTGATCCTGGCATACCTCCATGACTTTCTTGCACTCCCAGTTAATTCAACCTAAATTGAATTCTCCAGCTCCATGTTTAATTTAGCTTTTAACAGAAAAGAAGTTCAGTTCTTTTATTTAAAAGTACTTTTATTGGCTAAAAATTTTCTCTGAATGTATTTACTTCTGGGAATTGAATAACTGGTGATTCTAAGTTGTCTCATAGCTATTTAAGGTATGAAATTAATACCAATCCCTTTGTTGTTTGTATAAATTTATATACAGGCTAGCTTTATTAGAATATAGTTTAATGGTTTTTATTTCATCTATATTCTATTCTTATGGGTTAATACAGTTGTAAAGGTTTTTTGTATATGTATTATTTCTGCCTATCTGAATTTACATTAATTTAAGTGAGAATTACTGACGACATCCCTCACTGGAGTTCAATATGAGATGTTTTTTATAATTTACTCCATCATTTATTTCTAATTCTTTAGCTGGGTATTAAAATCCATGAAATATGTCATGTATAGTTCATTCAATAATGAATAACAGATTGATGCACAAACAATTTAATCATATTGCCAACATTCACAAGTGTGTAATATACTCGTTATGCTAACCCTAAGACTGTACTGCTAATTAAACAGAAGTATTTTCTTAAGTGAGCACCTTTCACCTGCTTCTCAAACTTTTCTTCCTTCCTTCCCTCATTTCCTCTCACCTTTGCTACCACAAATGTGAACCTGGAAAGTATTCGTTGAGCTTTGTGGCATCCTCAAATAATGAAAGAGGGTTGTAAACACAGAGCTGAACAGATAAAATACTGGAACCCATGAATAAGAAGTTCCATTGACTTGATAAGGTCATCTATATGGAGGACCCTACACTCTTCAGAGTTGAAAACAAGTTCCCAGTTTACCTTGATAATTGTGACTCAGATAAAGGGCTCCAGATTTACATGTGGAATAAAAAGAGAAGATAATCATGATATTGGTTGAATAAATATTTTCCGAACATGGAGGTGAAGGGCTAGTTTTTTGTTTGTTTTTTTCAGGACACTAAAGTTTTGTTAAATGCAGGGGAAAACGTGATGCAATCTTATACATTTACGTTAATGGTATCTTCAGGATATATATGTCATTTAGCTTTTGTTCCAGCATTATTGGCGGTTTCCTGTACAACGTATGTGATCTGATGAGTTCATGAAATGGCTTCATACTATGTACCTTCTTTCCGTAGGGGAAAATGATCCGTTCTTTCCAGATATCTTTATCACTGAAATGAAGCCAGAAATAACAATAGCGTATGCCTCTAATCACATTTGAATGTTTTACACTAAAATTATTGTGTCCTTATGATAGCGGTAGACCAGCACCCAGGCTTAGACGTATTGCCTTAAGCTGACTTATTCATACTCTGCAAAGCCTGTTGCAACCGATTTTATAAACAGAGTAAGAGGAGTCACTTTTCATCATGTAAATGTGTGTACTGAAGCAAAGAAGGTGTAAGTGCTTTTTTTCAACATCATAGGTCTAATTTATGACTACAGCCTTTTACTTCTAAAAGCAGGGTTTGCCTCCACTATATCATGAAGTCACTTATATTAATAATTCAATTTTTCAAAAGGTTTCTATATACTTCTTACTACATTGAGACTTGCATGCATTCAGCACAGAGGCATAACAGAATGCTGCATTACTGGGAAACATCTGGCTGTATACTATAATAAATGTGCCATTTAATTGAAATCTATTCTTCATTATCTTATCAAGAGTATTGGACTTTTCTTTTGCATACTACCTAAAAGCAACTGATTTTATTTTAAATTTTCTCATCAAACAATGGTTTTGAAATCATTTTACATACATACTAAAATTATGAGGTATACAAAACAGAAAAAATAAAATAATAATTGTCATGACTAAAGCCCATTATAGAATTATAGATATTTTTAAAATTATGTAAATTATTTAATTATGAGGATATAATTTATTATGAATCTTCATATTATAAAATATGGAGAAGATGTCAAACTGGTAAACAAGTATCAAACAGAAAGCCAAGTCTGGTCTAACCTATGCAGAAGGACTTCCTCATATTCTCTAGGTGGATTGAAGCTTGAAAGTTCTCAGTGAGCAAACATGAAAATCTTGAGACACAGAATCTAAATTTATCTAAGAATTAGCTTACAATTTTGAAGAAGTTTAGAAAAGATCAGGATGAGTGAGGAGAGTTCAAGACAGTAGTGTAAACTGGAGAAAGTGTCTAGAGAACACACCCACTCATGTTTTGACTTATTACTGGTTATCTAAGCACAAACCCTCATACTTACATAATTGTTTTATCCCCTGATAAATCTTTCCTACCTAAATTACTTTCCTAAAAGCACAATTCATTCACCTTAAAGGAAACAATAGAATATTACTCAATAGAAAGAAACGACATGATTAGTACTATTGCTAACATGTTAAAGTAAGTCTGTGTTTAAGGAGAGAGGAAAGAATTAGTGTCTCTGATCATTTAGCCACTACTGTCTCTAATATAAATTCTCAAGTCATCTGTCCATTTTGGGTTTGTCTCTGACAGAAGAAATACATTTTAATGTAATCTTTACAGTTATTGAAATCATAGTACTGGAAAATTGACCAGGCATGTAGTGCCTAAAATACCGTAAAAATATGAGAAAAAAAAATATGAGACATGTTTATCTGTATCATTTAAAATTAAATTTTCTATAATATACACTTAAGGCTGAACTATATAAATTTACACAATAGTTTTTATTCTTTTCTTGATAAAAAATGTTTTTCTCTCTGAAATTCTGCAATAATTTTATTCGACAGTTGATGTGGAATGTCCTTTTGTATATGTATTGCTCTTACTGGTGGATGAATAAAACTGTTTGGAGCAATGACTTAGCAGAGTAAAGCCAGGCAGGAAATCAGAACAGAAAGATAGAGAAAGATTAGGCAGAGTCCGGAGATGCCATGTAGCTGTCAAGGAGAAGGATGTTGGAACTTTATGTGTAGACCACAGCCTTGTGGTGATACACAAGTAATTTACTCATTAGTAAAAATGAGTTAGTTTAAGATGGAAGAGATACCTAGGAATATGCCTAAGCTATTAGCCAAAAGTGTTGTACTTTCTATTTTCTGTGTGTGTACTTTGATTTTTAAAATATCTATAGTAAAGCTTAGTGATTATTTAGATTTATAATTTTATCCTCACTAATGGAGATTGACAAACTTGTCAAAAAGAAACATTTTACATATATTTCTAGAGCTATAAATTTATTTTATTGGTTTTATCATTCTACTGTTACCAATAAAGTCTATTCCATGTTATATTTCATCCATCATGGGTATTATGTTTTGCCTCTCTAACTAATTATAAATAGTGCTGTCCATTTGTGTGCAGTAACATTATTTTCATTCATCGCTCTACTCCCAGTTTCTTGCCACTTCCATTCCCATCAGAATCTATTTTGTTTCCATCTCTCCATTAGAAAACAAACACGCTTTTATTGGATGATACTAAGAAAACAAAATAAGGTACAACTAAAAGTAACACACAGCAATAGGACAGAAAAAACAACAACAAAAACACACAAACAACAACAACAAACAGAAGAAAAAGAACCCAAGTAAAGGCACAAGTTTAGAAGCAGAGACTCACTATTTTAAATACTCAGGATCACCACGGAAACCAAAAAGTGGAAGCCATAAAATAACACCAAAAAATTTAGGCTTAAAGAGAGAACAAATAATATAAATGGAATAAAATGAAATAAAGATGAGGTTTTTTTTTTAAAGTAAAATCCCTGACGTGACATTATGAGACTAGGAATCTCGAAAGACGCCATTGAACTGTTAAAACTTGGCCGTCTATTGTGCATACAGCCTACCCTTAAGAGTTGTTTGTTGCCCCAACATCATTCATAGTAGGAAACAAAAGCTTTATTTGCAAATGTTTGCTTCTGGTTTTAGGATAGGAGCATCCATCAACATCTCCTTTTAGCTCACCCAATCAGTGCAAACCCAGCACACCCTGTTTATGTACTGCCTTCAGCCTCTGTGAGTTCACAGTACATCAATCAAGTTGATTTAGAGGGCCTGGTTTATTGGTTGCTCCCCATCCCCTCTATCTATTACCTTTTTGCACCTCCTCCTCTTCAGGGTTCCTTCACTGAGCCCTAAGGGGTGGGATTTGATAGAGACATTCCATTCAAGGCTCAATACTTCACTCTCTCTCTCTCTCTCTCTCTCTCTCTCTCTCTCTCTCTCTCTCTCTCTAAATTGACTGGCTGATGGTCTCTGCATTTTTTCACATCTGCTGCAAGAGGAGGAGTCTCAGAGTATGATTGAGCAAGGAAGTGTTCTATAAATACAGTGGAATGTCATTAGGAACCATTTTATTGTTACATTTTTTAGTAGAATATTGCATTGTCTGTTCCCCTATATCCCAGGGCTATCTAGTCTTAGGTTCTTGGCCACACTAGTAGTGTTTAGTATGGATTCTATCTTCTGGAGTGTATCTTTTTTTTTTTTTTTTTTTTTTTTTTTTGGATTTTTTTGAGACAGGGTTTCTCCGTAGCTTTTTGGTTCCTGTCCTGGAACTAGCTCTTCTAGACCAGGCTGTCCTCGAACTCACAGAGATCCGCCTGCCTCTGCCTCCCGAGTGCTGGGATTAAAGGCGTGCGCCACCACCGCCGGGCTCTGGCGTGTATCTTAAGTCAAATTGGATATTGGTTAGTTACTCCCACAAATTTGATGCCAACGTTGCACAAGCATATCTTGCAGACAGAAAAACTATTGCAGACCAAAGGGTTTGGGGTGGGTTGTTTATTGCTTCTCCTTTGTTATCCGCAGAGTTTCTTTATATCAAACACCTAGCACATAGGGATAAATGCTTAAAGAAGGAACCAGCTCAATGTCTCAAAATTCAGTGGGTTCTGTAGGTGTTGTCAGACAGCAACAGAGCCTTGCTGACATTTTGTGGAGGGCAAGCTACAATTTTTGTTTGTTTGTTTGGTTTGTTTTGTTTTCCTCCGCAACAGCATTGATTGTTTGGACATTCCAATGAGACTCTTTTGACCAACAAATCAATCAGATGTAACACAGTTGCAGGACATTCATTTAGTGGAAAAGATGGCAAATTGGCACTAAGTCTTCACCATGAATTAGCAATTTCTTTTTGATCATATATATACATATATATGGGAATTTCTGCTATATTACATTATTAAGTTTTCATGTCTTAGTTCACAGTTTATACCTGTTATGAAACATATACTTTTAAATTATAAAACTATATTTAAAACGTAAACCTCAATTCCCTTTTATAATCTTGTCTATTTTTAAGTCTGTGTATCAATGAATGACACATTGCAATGCATTTTCTGTCACAGAGTCAATCATATCTAATTTTCTAACAACAACAAATTCAAACTTAGCTTCTAAATTATCTACAAAGCTGTTTCTTTTCATAGTAAATTGTTCATTCATATTGAAATTGATATACTTAATATTTTAAAACTTTTATAATTTTATCTTTTTGTTTTCAATACATTCTTATCAGCTTTCCCTCTCTCCTCTTGTCCCCATCCTCAACATCATCTCCCTAAGATCCACCAAAAGATGGATAAAGAAAATGTGGTACATTTAAAAAGAGGAGTACTACTCAGTTGTTCAAATAATGATCTCATGAATCCTGCAGGTAAATGGAAGGAGCTAGAAAAAAAATCATCCTGAGTGAGGCAACCCAGAATCATATACTCATTTATAATTTGATAATTAGGATTTTTAAAGATTTCTATTTAGCTGGGCAGTGGTGGTACACATCTCTAATCCCAGCACTCACAAGGCAGAGACAGGTCAATCTTTGTGAGTTTGAGGCCAGTCTGGCCTACAGAGCTATTTCCAGGACAGCCAAGGCTCCATGTTGTAATGAGGCAGCTCGTTGGTTTCGAGTTGCTCAACCCTGAAATAATTACACAGAAACTGTATTAATTAAAACACTGCTAGGCCCATTAGCTCTAGCTTCTTATTGGCTAACACTTATAATAATAAACCCATTTCTAGTAATCTGTGTGATGCCACGTGGCTGTGGCTTACTGGATAAAGTTCTGTTTGAATTCAGTGGGACTACATGGCTTCTCTCTGACCATGCCCTCTTTCTCCCAGCATTTTGTTTAGTTTTCTTGGCCTAGCTCTGCTCCCTATAGCTCTGCTATAGGCTCAAACAGTTCCTTTATCAATCAGTGATATTCCCACATCAGCTCCAAAGAGAAACCATGTCTCAAAACACTTTTAAAAAATATTCTATTTAAAAGTTCAATACTTACGTTCTTTATTTCTGATGTATATATGTTTAAAGTACACATTTTGCTATATTTTCTGTATGTGTGAAATCACCTTATGATATTTATTTTTGTTTCAATTTATTTGATTTCTTTGTGATATTCAGAAAACTGTAGTTTAAATATTATGTACAAAATTGTTTAGAAACCTGCATCATTCTTCTATATTTATTTATCTTGCCTCTGTTATATGTCAGTGAGGTTTTGGAGGCAGGAACAGGTTTGCAAAGTGAATATGCAGTTTTTTTATTATTTGCATAAGTGATATAAACACATATATTTGCTTTTTAGTGGTATATGTGCATTTGAATACATATATCAACATATATATTGCTAAATTGCCACAATTTTTCAAAATCAATGTATTTTCAAACTTTACTGTTGAACTTGCAAATAAATACTATCATTTAAAGACTTAATTTATTCCATTATCAAACTTTGCTTAAACCTTTGCCAATTAGAACAGTATAAGAACTGGGCCTTGTGATATGATCACAAATTCTCAGCATCTACATATCTATAAGGAATATTTCCAGCTTTTGTAATGCTTTAAATAACATCTTTTGGTCATACATTTAACGAAAATATTATTTCTAAATTACTACAATTATGATTATTATTTAACCATAAAGGTCTTAATTATATTTATATATTATATTGGAACATATATGACTATATTCTCAATAACAGGAAAATACAATATATTGTAGATAATTTTAGATATTGGTATCAAATTGGGACAGCATCCAAAATCTGTAATTACTAAAACTGAAAATTTATCTTTATAATGACATTTTTGGAACCACTCACCATCTTAAGATGGTCATATTATAATATATAATTATCAGAAAATTCTATCTTCATCAATATATTTCCCATCAATATATAAAAACTATTTTATTTATCTTGTAAAGATTTTATCAAGGGGCTATCCTAAGAACTGCATTTTTAGACAGCTTATTGTGCTTGTTGAGAAATATTTTTGGAAAAAAAGAAAAGGCATTCAGATCATTTTGCTGCTTAGAACAGTATTACTCCATTTCCACTCAGAACAGCACATTTGCTTGTCAGGAAAAATCATCACCTAGCAGATCGAAGTCTGTTTATAACATTTTATGGTCTTTTCCTAATGGATGCATGTCATCAGGAAAAACCATTTTGACATAATTTTTATGCTGCACAATGATGCTGCATAGTCTAGATGAAATTTTCTATTTGCCAGGGTTATAGAAATTTACATATAAAGTGGGATAGTCCAAAAAGTACCACATCATTAAGTTAAAGCATAGCACACTATGCCCATTAGTTTAAGATTCTGTTGCCTTTCTTTACTTAAGCAATTTCTGTGGCCTATCGTAAGGCAAGATAAGCATAGAAAAACAGAAAAACATCAAACTGATTATTTGAGATACACTCACTTATGTCTGAAGGCACTTGCTTGTTTGCACTTATGTTCTCAGAGATTTAATTGGATAGCCTGAAATTGTCCATTTAAAATAGTTTTGCAACATGTTAGTAAGGGGGATTTCACCTTGATGTAACATATGGATGTCTCAGAAAGACTGATTTTCTGCAGTTAAGATGTTATCTCTTTACAATTTAAGTTTAAGATACCTTTTTTTTATCAGGCTATGCAGGTGTTCTGCTTATCAGAACATAGAGATGATGGCACATTCAGATTCCACATTGCAGAAAATGAAAGTATATAGTAGCAACACTAACCTGTCATCCCCCATGATATATCACATTTAATATTTAATTAATGCACATGAAAATGAATATATTAATGGAATGTCATAATGTTAAGATATGTATACATTGTTCAACTCTTAATAGAGCTACGTACCTTTATAACTTCAAAGGTGTCATTTGTTCATAGTACAATATTTGGAAATCTTCCTCTTAGCTTTGTGAAAGCACAGTGCATCACTGCTCTGTATAGATTCCCTAGTGAGGAACAGCATTTTTAAAATCGTTCCTATAGAATTGAACTATTATATCCATTGGTTATTTCTTTTCCCTTTCTGTTGAGGGAGGCCCCGCTTGTTCATCCCAGCCACCCGGCTAGCTTAGCCCAGGAATAACGACACAGAAACTGTATTAATTAAATCACTGATTGGCCCATTCGCTCTCGCTTCTTATTGGCTAACTCTTAAATTTAAGCCATTTCTATTAATCTGTGTGTCACCACAAGGCTGGGCTTACCAGGTAAAATTTCTGCATGTCTTACTGTGGCGGAGGATCCATGGCATCCCTCTGACTCTGCCCTTCTTTCTTCTAGCATTCAGTTCTGTCTTCTCTGCCTACCTAAGGTCTGGTCTCAACAGGCCAAGGCATTTTCTTTATTCATTTATGGTAATCACAGAACACAGAAGAGACTCCCACATCACCTTTCCTCTAATCATCACAGTTTCCAAATCACAACTGTCCCCTAGTTTCAATCAGATCAAACTTAATGTTTTGCAACTGAGTTTAGTTATAAAATGTTTGTTTCTCTGCACTTGGATTAATTTACTTATTTAATGTTTGCTAGTATGTCACTGTTCTTACCTTGATTCAGTAAAGAATAGATGTACGCCAATATGTTTTTCATGTCAAAGACCTTTAATGGACTCACATGGAGTGTCCTTTAAATATGCAATATACTAAACAATGTTGTGGTAGTTATGTTTGTAAAATTAATTTGTTCTGCCAATTCAAGCACTGATGACTATATAACAATGTTCTTGCATGTATAAAGTATGAATATACAAGAAAATAAATGCATAAAGAAATTGTGGAAACTATGATATCAATTCAATCAATACTTCATGGGTTATGAAAATAAAGGAGACCCTTGCGTGGGAAAGGACTTAGTGCAGGTACTAGGAGATTTCAAAAGGCAAATGGAAGATGTAGACAAACATTTATCTTTGTACACAAATATGGAACATTCAAGGAAAAAAATACTCCATAAATTCCACTGAGATCAATGGGAGGAATTTCTCAGAGGTGTGCTATTAATATATCTGGTGAGAACAGAAAGTCAAATAATGCAAAGTCTGCACTTGTCTTTACTTGTCATTTGTCCAGCTATCTGCATTTCCATCAGTTTCTCTTCCATCCTAATGATATTTAATAATTATATGGGGAATATTTGTATCACTATTGTTATATATAACATATTTTAACCTTCCTGATTAAATTTATTTTATTTCCATTTGGCGTTAAATAGTAATAAACATAAGAACAGATAGGGTAAGTGACTAACTGGAAATATGTACCTAGTGAGTTATAACAATGGAATTAAAAGTAGTCTGTCTCATTTACCCTGAATATCTCTTTTCTTTGACTCCTTTTATAATCTATAAAATGAAGTTTCAAGAGAAAATTGTTGACTATTATTCCTAACTATCAGAAATTTTAACATTTCATCTAAAGATCTTGTTATTTCTGTGGTTTGAAAATCCAAATTGTATTGTCTGTTTTTTAATCTGTTATATTGCTTGAGTGTCCTTGAGGCCCTTGTTATTATTATTTTAAGTTGTATTCATTCTTTGCTCTTTCACGCATATACAACACATTTTGATTATGTCAAGTTCCTATTCCTATTTGAAATCCTAGTAAACCTGACCTATCATCATATTGTCTTCCCACTCACATGTCACTTTTTTGTAGTTCATCAAGTCCAATTAGTGTTGTCTATTTGTTGATGATTGTTGAGCCATCCAATGGAGTCTGGACAATCTACCATGAACAGTTTTTTGAAAAAAACAGATTCTACCCATCTTAGTATCCTTCAACTACAATAGCTCCTCAAGCTAGGCATTGGATATTATGATTATAACACCTTGGATGTTGGTACTTTGATTAACATTATCTTGTGCAGGCAGCTACAGTTGCTCTGAATTCATGAAGGCAATTGTCATGCATGTAAAGAAGACAATCCTTTGCAATAGTCCTTCACAACTCCCTCATTGTCTTTCTGCCCCTTCTTCTATAATGTTCCCTTAGCCAAATGTGGTGTCATACAGATCTTTATTGTTTAAGTGAGTACAGATAACTATTAATTTCTTTCTTGCCACTGTATTGATAGAATTCCATACATCTGGGGCAACTGTGTCTTCATTTTCATTTATGTCAAGATAAATCTGAACTTTCTGCTTAATTATTTTTATTTCATCACTGTGTTTTCAAAAGTATGTCCTGGACTCTACATGGGCTTTTAAACTTTTCAAAACGGTTCTTGTTATGAATCTACAGTTTACCAGAATATCATAAAAAATGTAACCAATAATGAATCAGCCAATCTGTCTGTCCATCAATTAAATTTAGAAATTGAAGAGATTGTTAGATAGGCAGAGTGCTTTCAAAAAAGAAAAAGAAAATGCGTTATAAATCACTCCTGTCAATTGTCTAGCACTAAGGTAAAAGACATTTACATTCCGGAGATTCGGCTGACTATTGATCGTTATTTAACAAGGTGTGGGATTGTGAGTAGGATAATACCGAAGACTGCAAAAATAAAAGAAGAAACCTTAAAAGTATAAAAAGAAATAACGTTCAATATTGAACTCAAGATAAAAATTAATAATGCATGCATCTAAGAAATTATGGACAATATTATCTTCCCTTATTTAGTATTTAAATGTATTTTTGTTTTCTACTTGGTTCATATTTGAAAACTATGAAGCTATAAATGTGGACTTATCTCTACTACTCTCCAATATATTCTTACATAGCTATCAGTAGCAGAATGTAACACTGTGTCAATCATTTAGGACCAAGTGTTCCAAAGTCTCTCACTTTTTTATATTTTTTCAGTTATGGATTTTTTAATTAATTGCCATATACCACAGGAAGAAGTTTCTCTGATGATAGTTGTATGATTCACTGATTTATGGGTATAAAATATTTCATTAGGAATTCTGAATATCTCTTTAATGGCAGATTAAAATATGTAGAGAAATAGTTATTTCTTTCTCTTACAGCAATATCAGAAAGAAAATAATTTTGAGTTCGAGACCAGCCTGGTCTACAAGAGCTCAAGAGCTAGCTCCAGGACAGGCTCAGAAGCTACAGAGAAACCATTTCTTGAAAATATAATAATAATTAATAATAATAATAAATTCCAGGACATTATTTATTAATAAAATATCTTGTTCTGGTAATTACAATTTTCATGCATATACACTTTAGACCTTATAAGTAATTTGTAGTTATTAAGATATCCTTCCAAATTTTAAATTATATGTTTAATTCAAAAAGAAAAATTTTAGGCCGGGCTGTGGTGGTGCACACCTTTAATCCCAGCACTTGGGAAGCAGAGGTAGGTGAGTTCCTGTGAGTTCGAGGCCAGCCTGGTCTACAAGAGCTAGTTCCAGGACAACCAGGACTGTTACACAGGGAAACCCTGTCTCGAAAAAAAAAAAAACACCAGGAAAATTTTAAATATTACAATTTGCAAGAAACATAAAGTGACATTTTAAATATTTCTACTATAAATTTTTATAGATGGACTCAATAAAGTAATCCCACACTGAGTCAGAATGGGGCCATGCAGAGTTGTAATTAATACAGTTTCCGTATATTTATTTCGAGTCTGGATAGCTAGGAAATGAACAAGCAGTCTCTGCCTACAAATCCTAGCTCTAAAAAGCTGCCATGAACAGTTTTAGGAATGAAAGACCCTCACCAGGTTGGATGCAGGCCCAAGAGGGAGAAGCCCCTCGACTCAATTAATCAGTCCAGCAGATGCAAGAAGCAAGAGGCTTCATTATGATAGCGCCACCAGGTGTCTCTAGTCTCCAAAGAGGTACAGCACCCCGAACAGCAATTCCAGCAAGTTTTTAAAGGCAATAACCACAACATTATAATAATGGGTATAAGGTACAGAACAATTGGATACAACATTTAGCATTTTGGATGAATTTTAGGCCATAGTTATTTGTTCCTTCTATTTCCCAGAAATACCATAAAAACCCCAAACCCTGTCCTGGAAAGTCCCCAAGCCCTATCATGGGCGCTAGGTGTTGGCAGGCTGGTGGTAGGGTACTGTGGTCTGGGTAAGTTTCCTGGCAGGCTGGTGGTGCAGGTATTGTGGTCAAGGGCAGTCGGGGCTGTTTTGCAAATTTTGTACTTTTCCACTGCTGATTACCGTCTATCTAGGACATGTGCTAAAAGCGGCTGCAAGCAGGCTTTTTGAGTTGGGGTCTTATTTGAGTTGGGGTCTCACAGGAGCAAGACTGTTAACAAACAATCTGAAGTCTTTGGGAATCAGCACAGGTCATAAAAAGGCTCAGCAAGGCTCATTTTTAGTTCCAAAACAACCTTCCACATCTAGCCTCACACAAGTACCTCTGTGAGCATCTTAAAGCGACCTCTCACTGAGGATCAACACATGTTGGAATATTCTGGACACGTGGATTCAGCATATTGTTTTTCTAAGTGAACGCCAATTGAGTGATGAGTTTGGAGGGATTAAAAATTTGAGGGGGAAGGGGAAAAGGGTTAACTGAAATACTACTAAAATAATTTATTCATTTACTTTTAAAAAACAAATATTTAGCCAATTTTTTTTTAGATTAAAAAAAAGAAAGAAAATCATGACTTTGAGGAATAGGGAGATAAATTTGAAAATAAGGTAGTAAAAGATGAGAGAGAAAAACAATAGAATACAAACACGGGAGTGAGACCTAAAGTAAGGACTATTTCATTTAGGTATTAATGAATAATTTTTAAAATTATTGTAAAATAAAAACATATTTTATGAAATGTGTCTATGGACCTCTAAGATACTTTCTTTCACAAGCATTCACACTTCCTATACACTTGGCCTGAAGAAATAGCTCCCTCTCCAGGAATGTTTCTACGCAGTGAATATATATGATTTCAAATCTTAAAAACCTTATGAATAAAATATAAAGAATGAATGATACAACTTTGAGCATGGGCCTTCTTTTAAACAAACAATGCATTGTTTATGAGATTCAGTTCTGTCATAATCATCAGAAGTCTATTCAAATTTTATTCTGCATATTATGTAAATACATGATGAACTTCAACAACCCTGTTCATTTAATGATTGTGCTACCTTGGGTTACTTGCAGTTTGTGTGTACACTGATTAAAAAATGATAGCTTTATTTAGAACTATGCTTTTACTTGAATAAAGAAGTACATGGAATTGCAGGGTTTCAAGGTGACAGCTGGCTGGATTTCAAAATAACTGAAATGTACTTTGAACTATAGTCTTGGAATTATTTAATAACATTTATCTTCAAAATTTTATTATATCTGATGGGTGACTATGTATCTAATTTCACTTAACATTTACTCATTGAACAAGTACTGATTTTGAAGGTGTTCTCATATGAAGATAAATGAATAATTTGTTAAATATTTTCTTTTCCAGAAACATATTTTTTCCTGATAAAATAGTATCAAATTTTTACATAATCTTTGCATTAGTTATTATTTTCATATTTTGAAAAATACAGCATTTGTGATGAAAATATCTTTGATACTCATGTTCTTTTTTACTGAAAACAGTATGTTTAATTAATGTATATTAACAACTTAAAAAGATAAGAGACACTTTGATAATGATAATCATACAATATCCTTGTGTACAAAATGTTAGACCATCAACATATTTAAAATATTTTTATTCAAAAATAACTGAATTAAAATATATATGTAAATATTTATTTTCACTTGATATGAAATCTGCATTTTTGTTATATACTGTCATTTTAATAGATTGCAAAGAACTCAAATCTGGAATATCTTGGAAAGGGTTTCTTTTATTCCAACATCAAAAATGAGCTATTAGAACTTACAAAATATAACTACAGTACACTGACTATTGAAAGTCAAGGTAACATACAATGCGATATTAATTCATTGTATTATCAAAAGTACTTTGTTTTGAATGAAAATATTTTGAAAACACATTTCAGTAATGTTGTTAATCAAATAATTTATACTTCTTGTCCCAATATTGATTTTCAGTAGATCCTTTTTCACAGAAAAGTCTATGAACATAGATATTCACTGTTTAAATTGAATTCTTAAGTACAGTTTCATATAAGGTAATATATTGTCTCATATTTCTTTATATAATTTAATATTATTTACCCCGCATTCTTTATGATATAACGCCATGGCTTATTTGTTTTATTTCCCACATGGCTCATTTATTTATTGAATATATAATAGTTTTGTCTTCTTGATTTCCAAAACATAAAGTTCACAAATCACTTTTGGGAAAATTTATATGGAACTAATTTTAAGCTTCACTTGTTAATATGGTAAATGATCAGCCTCAGGGTTGATTAACAATGAACTCTTTTATTTGCCTGTATTTTAATGAAAAAAGAATAAAAATGCTTTATTTAACTAAAGGAAAGAATCCTATATCGTGTAACAATATTCATTTATTATTGATAAGGTCTCCTTGATCACCACTCAGTGACTAATCTCATAGGGCATTTACTTGGGAAGATCTACTGTCATACCTCTATGCCCTGCAACTGTTTTCCTGGGTCCATGTATTTTATGAGGATGCAAGGAATAAGGAAAAAATGAGCCTTTCAGAAGTGGTCTTTGAATTGGCACACTTTGAATAATATGCCAGTTTCAAAAGGTCGGTAACAAGTTTAAATCCTGTTATTCTCGTCACATTGAGATCATAAGAATGTGTTGTTACAGTCAGTGGAGAAGATAACAAGCACCAATCCCATCATACAGGCTGGACACACACACACACACATCACAGTTGCACATGAGGATAAACTAAATATTCCTATTCAGTTACATTTTTTCTTCACTCTGTAATGGGTTGACTAATAAAAATAATGCATATACTCACAGATGTCTGCATTACCTATCATCCTTTCTCAAGAATATGAACTATATAACTCCAGTCAAAAGTGATTGTCATTGTTCATTGCCAAATCATGAAAATTATAATAAATTAGGAAATAAAATTCTTGGCATATCTATTGAGGAATATCTCAATTTATAAACCGATATGGCAGAATGTCTTAATGATTAGTACATCTGAAATGTATTAATGGAGTAAAGGAGCCTAGTACTGGTATGTATCCACCCATTGTTCTCTTCTGACTAGTGATATATTATGACCTAGTGATTCAAATTTCTGCTTCTTTTGCTTTCCACTGTGATGTACGTGGCTTTAAGCATGAGCTAAAACAAAGATTTTTCATTTTCATTTTATTTGTTCTTTTTATCAGAGTATTTTACCCAGAAATACAATTTAAAAACTAAGCATAGATTCATCACAAGATAAAATATAAGTCACTGAAAAACATTTTAAAAAATATTTAACATACTTAGCTATTGCAGAAATGCAAATTAAAATTGTTTTGAGGTATCATTTTAATCCCCCAAAAAGACTATATTCATAAAGAAATGACAGCAATTTCTGGTGAGGATATAAGGAAGTGGAGCACTTATTCATTGCTGGTGAAAGTGGAGAAAGGTTAGAAATAGCTCTCACGTGATGCAGCTATACTGTTCTTATTCATACACTTAAAGAACTTTATATCCTACCATAGAGCTACCTGCGTATCCACATTAATTTCTCTTCTACTCACAATAGTGAAGAAATGGAAACAGCCCTGATATCTATTGACAGATGAATGAATAATGAAATCATATGACATTTACACAAAGACATACCATGAAATTAGTAAACAGCAATATAAGGTGGATGACACGGCAGGGGAGATCAAACACTGCGCGCTAAAAGGCTAAGGGGATAACAGAACATGAAAGGATAAATCTGGTGAGAATGGGAGGCTACAGCAGAGGAAGAGTTCAGGAAATGTAAATAATGCTGTACATTTTTTTAATTGTAAAAAAGAAACATACTACTATAGTAGCGTCCTAATTTATTTATTTATTTATTTATTTATTTATTTATTTATTTTTTAGTTTTCGAGAAAGGGTTTCTCCGTAGCTTTTGGTTCCTGTCCTGGAACTAGCTCTTGTAGACCAGGCTGGCCTCGAACTCACAGAGATCCGCCTGCCTCTGCCTCCCGAGTGCTGGGATTAAAGGCGTGCGCCACCACCGCCCGGCTAGCTTCCTAATTTATATCTACATGCACACATATAAAGACTTAAATGATGTTATACTATAGTAGAAGAACAAGGATCACACTAGACAGCACCAAGTAAAACAGAAAGAGATGAGTACCAGGTATAGGTTTACTCTTTTAAAGTTGTTGGCAAGCGACCTCCCATAGACCCATAAACATTCGAGGCTGTTGCTAAACCTATTTCTTCAAGGATGCAATGGTAAGATCTCACTGCTGGAAACTGTACATATTTAAGTGGTTGGGGAGAAAGTAACCAAGATAGTTTGGAACCGAAAATTTCACCCATTAAGGGCTATCTCTGGCAATAATTGGAGTTAGTATCCACTCTACTAGTTATAATAGGTAATGAATATAATTACCTAATTCAAAGCCTGGGAGCTACATCAGAGACTGGTCTGGCAAGGCATACTCATTGGTAAAATAGTGGCAAGAACACCATAAAAGTAGTCAAAAACATTTTTTCTTTGATTTAATCATGATCCATAATTTGATACTCAAACCTAGCACGATAATTAGGGCCAATAACACCACCACTCGATCCTTCTTTTCCAGTTCCTCCCCTCTTCCAGTGCATCCATAAAATCTTTTTTATTCTCCTCCCCCATACAGGGAAATCGCATACCCCAAACTAATTCTTTCCTTTATACCTATCCTTTCTGGGTCTATGGATATTAACTTGGTTATCATTTACTTAACAGGTAATACCTACAAAAATCACTGAAAATATATCACATCAATCTTTCTAGGACAGGTTTACTCACTCAGAATGATTATTTTCCTTTCTGCTTCCATCTGTTCTCCTGTAGTATATGGTTTGATATCAATAATTTTGTTAATAAAGCAATTGCCTCACTGACTATGAACAGCAAGTCTTTACATTTTCCCCATGGATTCTTGGAGGTTTCTAAAGGTAATAAACTTCCATAGCAAATTAGGGAAGTTATAAATTTTCTATTTATTTCTATTTAAGTAATTTCTATGGATTTCACATTTAGCTTATCTTTGCTTCTCACTTTGTCAGGTATCTGATCATGATTAGGGTTATGATTTTGGGGGGTTCAGTTTCAATTCATTGATGCATTTTTCTTGATATATAATTGCCGATATCTCGGTGGAGACCTCCAAATGCCGCTCACTGTGCCCCCGTGTCTGCGTTCTGAGCCCTGGCACCCAGTTCGTGATCTTCAGGCAGGGGGTCTGGAGTTTAAAATACACAGACACACACAGACAGAGAGACTGTGACACAGTCATCCTTGAATTCCCCAAGAATGCCCCCTTTATTGTGTTCAGGGGCAGGTTATACAGAGATAGCCACGCCCCAGCCAAACCCACCAGAAATCACTCTCCTGCCATCAGGAACTCCTGAAGGTCTCATACTCAGAGCAGCTGTAGGCACTCAGATCGGGGGATTACAAGAAATTCAGGATCTGGGGTCTCACTGCTCCCAACATATAATGGCTTTATTTTTTTGACACTTCAAGAATAAAATTGGGTGTAAGCCCAACTCAGATGTTGAAAATTGAAATGCATAAACACCAAGCTAGCCAAGAACAGTTCTACATCGGTGTACTTATTGCAAAATATGTTAGGACAATATTGACACAAAGCTTGTGAGAATAACTATTCAACATCTTATTTGACTTAAGGCACACTCTATGAGACAGAGCCCATATTGACACTGCTTGGATCAACAAGAACCTGAGACTAAAGAACATAGGAACCTAGAGTAAACCCAGACACTACTAGTCTTTAAATAAGAAGCACATAGTGAGAAAATGACTACTAAAGTCATTCTGCTATACTCATAGATCAGTGCTTTATCCAGCCATTATCAGAGAATGTTTCCCCTGCAGCAAGTGCAAATAAATACAGAAATGCAGAGAGCCATAGGCAGGAATTATGTAGAGAGTATTAGTTGGTGAAACATTCAGCACCAAATGGAATCTATCAAATCACTCCCTTCCAATTTCAGAGTTCCCTCTGGAAGAGTAGTCAGAAAGAGTATAACAGCCAGAGGCGATGGAGTACACTAGGAAGAAAAGTCTCTAAATCAACTGAACAAGCTCATATGGACCCACAAAGACTGAAGCAGAATTCACAGCGCCTGCACAAGACTGTACAAAGTCTTCTAGATGTATATTATGGCTTCTAGTTTACTGTTTTTATGTGATTCTAAGTGTGTGAATGAGTTGGTCTGTGATTATTGTGCTTTCTTTGGGATCATTTCCTTCTGGTGGTGTATCATGGGCAAGTTGTGTGATAGTTTATGCTTTACCTTACTTTATTTTATCTTGTTAAATTTTATTATGATCCCTTAGAATCCTGTTCTTCTTTATTGAGAGACAGAAAGGTAGTAGTTCTGACTCGGAGGGGATATAGACTGAGTTGGCTTCCAGTTAACATGAACTAAAACTTAGAAATATCTTTTCAAAACTTTGTAAACTTTCCTGTTGTCTAATTTTAATGGTCTTTAGTTTCCTGCATAGATTTTGATTACTGATGCTGTGAATAACTTCTCTTTTTTTTTTTCACTGATAACTCAGCATTAAATTGTCAAGTCAAGGTCAAAGTTACTTATCAGTATCCTTAAATTACAAACTCAAATTGTCAGATTAAAAATTTATTAAATTGATTCATATTTTCTATCATTTTGAAGCCTGCTGTTCTGCCCAAATAGAATAAAATCAGTGCCACAGATAACAGCATTTCCAGTGAATTTCTCTATATCAAATTTATTACTTATATTACTAGACTTTGATTTTTTTAAATTTTGCATTCTGTTTATTTCCTTCTTTAATGTCCCTAAAGTTTCCATTGACTGAAAAATTCATTCCATTTCAGTTTTGAAAACATGATATTAATTGCAGTTGCTAATTCATGGATATGACAGAAAAAAATTATCTACTCTATTTCAGGTTTCAAATATTTCCTGAACTTTTCAAAGATATCTAATAGTCAGGGCATGCATTTTATTTCCATGAAATACTTCTATTATTCAACATGACATTGACAATCACAAAATATCTATAGATGGCAGTGTGTTTCCCCAACTTTATAGAAGATAAGCCCAAGTCAAGGAAAACTAAAATGCTTATTTAATGTAGTTAATAGTTCAGTGACAATTTCAAATAGATTTCTGCAGTGTAAATGGCATAGCATGACACCTTTGTGTATTCAAATATAAATGATCCTTGTATCAATTACATTATCACCAGTACACAATTGCATTCTAGACACCATAACCCCAGGTCATACCTCTGCTAGTTTACATGGAATCATTACTCTAATATACATAGAAACAGTGCCCTCATTATGTTTGTAAAAGTTTGCAATATGATTGCAATTTTCATATAATTTCTCATCTTATTTAACATAATTAGGAATGCATCTTTGATGTAAAACCTACCAAGCTGTTTGATCAGGTGATTTTTTGTAATGATGGAGTTATTTTTTCTTCTTCTATACTTATAATCATGTTTTATGAAAGTACTGCATTTACATACACAAATGTTTAAAAAAATGACAAATATCAGCAGGACATTTTCCCCCCACATTTAGCAATGACATAATCACTTTGTCTTTGGATCAGTCACAGATTTTAATAAGAAGTTTTAGCGAAATCATATTGGCTAACAAAAGAGATATAAAGCTATTTACTAGATTACAAAGAAGAAAATGACAGCAGTATAAAGTGAAAAAGTTGAGTGCCTTGTACTAAATGCTGTATTCATCTTACTTGTTGCTGAGTACAGCAGCAATGTCACCAGAAAGTGAGGATCAAAGTCCTCATATGTGTTGTTCTTTTTTCATGATCCTAAACTTGGGCTTTAATCTTTTTTTATAAAGACAGAAGTAGCTCACTGCTCTTTTGACAGCAGAAATAATCCAACTCAAAGACAGTGAGACAAACTCTAGAATAATATACCAATGAAACCAAAATACACAAAATATGTTTCAAAGAAGTCACTTTATTTGTTCAGTATTACAAAAATCTCTCTTGCTGCACAGTACTTGAAATAATTTATTGTATGAATTGCAGTCTACCATAAAATCAATGCTAGTACTTCTTTTACTACTCTGTGGGGTCATACAATACTGTTCCCCATTGTAATTTATGAGATAATTCATTCAGATAACGGATTTTCTCTAATTCAATATTATCCACACTAAACAAAACAGTTATTTTTTTAGCTTACATGCCTATCATGTTCACTTTTCACTATATCTTAAAAAAAAATCTTGGGTCTGGAGAGATAGCTCGGTGCTTAAGAGCACTTAGTGTTGAATCCTGAATACCATTGTTATTCCAAATCAGATAATTATTTCAAATAATTAAAGAGATAATAAACATATTTTTAATACTATAATAAAAATGCTATCAGCTATTTGGTGTTTTGGACATATTATTTTTAATGATAATCTGAATATTTATTATACCAGATAATCCATTTAATCAGCAAAAGTAATGAAACCAAACAAATACCTTAAGACAATATTATTTAAAACTCCCTGTGACAAATTCTGTCACAAATTAAATGTGGATTTTCTGCTAGGAAGCACACTTAGTGGCAATGATTTGCCTGGAGAAAGTTCAACGGCGCAATTCAAACCAAGGGTGATGAAATTATCACTGAACAAAAAGAAGCTGAACTAATATAAAAGCTTACAGGGATCTCTTTCTTTTAGAAGGATCTTTGAAAATTTATTAGGTCTCAGTCTGAAGTCATACATGGGAGTGTCCTGTTAACCTCGGCTAATGGGAATTACCAGAACTGAAAGCAGCTGAATTAGTCTCCCGCATTCCTGACTGTAATTTGTTAATGAAAGGATTTTACTGGACACCATAAGAGCAAGCGAGTCAACATTAGTGGGCAAATGGTACAGCTCTAAAATCTAGTGTGAGATACCATCAATCTAAAAATGTTTAAAATCTTATTGTACATAATTTAGGATATTAACATTTACAATGTTCAGTCATCTATTTTAATCCCATTTTTATACACTTGTAGGCCTTCTGAATTGCTATATTCTAAAACTGTACAAGATAAAATAAACACTAATTGATATTTGGAACATCATTGAAGAAAACAGAAGTAAAAAAATGACATTAAGATTACTATACATTTGTAGAGTACACTGGATTTGAAGAAATCTCTATGTATTTAAACATGACTCACAATTATGCTAATATATTTTAATATCTATATTACTACAAGTGAAAGCAAACATTTGGAACTTTTTAGTTGTTAAATAATAGAGAGAAGTGTACTCTAAAACTGAAAATATTTCTTTTTCAGTTTAAGAAGAGGAAGATGACCTGGATTGGCAATAAAATATAGTTGTTTCTTCATTTCACTTTGTAGGTAGGAATTCTATGCTCCCAAATATGGAGTTTACATCTGCTAACAGAGAAACATTATGTCTATTTAACATTGACAAGCATACTATGATCACAGCTAGACTCTTCTAATTTTCATTTAATTAATACTTTAATTCACATTTTTCACTCACTGTATCATGGAAATTGAGAAAAGAATTGAACTCTAGCTTGCTGAGGATGGCGTAACCTTTTATATTCAGCCTTACAATTCATCAGCTGTTGTTATCAAAAACACAGAATTAGAAAAGAAAAAAAACTGATTAAATTTTAAACAAAGAACAGTAAAATTTTACCCTTTATGCTTTATTCTTCCTCTGGATAAATAAGAAAATATAAAGTGAGGTTTGGGGATTAACTGATGACTTGGTATTAATACTTCAAGCCTGAGATGGGATATAAATGTGGCCATAATATTGAGGTAGTTTAGAAGAAATGTGATAAAAATCACAAAAACATTACTTAAAAAAACAAAACACTTCATTTCTCCATGTTTCCCACCTACCCATAATCTCTTTGGGAGCTGCAATGTGTCAAACAGCTGAGATTCAAATGGCCATAGTTAGGGGCCCAGAACCATGGGATCCTTGTGGTTTCTGGTGGTCTACGGCCTACTACAGTCAGGGTCTACGTTGATGTCGATGGCTCCTGTTACCAAAACCTTGTTCCAATAAAGGTGTGTAACCACCAAAGCAAATTTATTCTATATAACTTTCTTATCTATGAGTTGCAATGAATTCTAAGGTTGGCAGAATACCATATATCCTTGAAAAAATTATAATACTCAAAATGCCTTTTACTACTGAAATTTAAAATAAAATGAATTTTATAAGTTTGTCTTTGCAATACTTATTTTTAATACTGTTGCAAAATGGACGACTAAAAGAGAAGAGGAGAGAATAGACTTGTTTTTTTTTTTTTTTGTTTGTTTGTTCTTTGTTTTTTTTTTTGTTTTTGTTTTTTTTTTTTAACAGGCTAGGTAATGGAATGGTTATTCCTGACTGATAGGATTTAGAATCACCATGTAAGAAAACAAATGAGTATGTGTTAAAGCACATGGCCAGTAAGAAGCATAGGCAAATTCTATCAGCTACTTGAAATAATTAAGCCATAAACACCGCACTACAGGAATTAAATTGAATTGAATCTGAGGAGAGATGAGAAGACACTGATTTAGTTCTCATCCATTTGAATGTACAGTTCTCGGTTTAGTTTTAAGAATCCCAGGGAGAAAATTCTAGACAACAATTAATTTAAAATATTCAATCTAAGATTATATGTTTTTTTCATTTGTAAGGAAAGCATCAATAATCTCAATGCTCACTGCAATATTTCAGTTCATTTGTGTCAGTCACGTTCCATTGCTGCGTTGCTGACACATAAGAGAGAGCCATTGGCCATGGAAATCACATAAGATTAACAGCTTAAAAAGAATATGTAAATATATATGTTAAATATAATTTTAAAAATGAAAATGAAACGGGAAGAAAATAATGAGTTAATTTGAGTCTCGGTGTTTACTTAAATGTGTTCTGCTTCCTTGCTTGCTTAGAATTCATCACGCCCATTCAAGTTTGATTCCTTCCCAGTGTTGTATGAACATAATATATGTCAGAAAAGTAATGAGGGAAGAGACAGTGGATTCTTTCCTAAATCATTTTAGCAATGAGAACATTAAAAGTATCATATTAAATAATAAACATATCGTATTAAATAATAAAAATTCTTGATTTTAAAAGAACTTGTTCTCATAATTTATAAGTATAATTAAACTATGAAAAATTGGTATGTATAAGACACATAGCCAGACACTGAACTGAGCCAATTGTGAATGAAAGAATCTCTTGTGTCTTCATAAACAGCAGAGAGTGAGTAATAATTTAATGTGAAGGAAGAATTATAAAATGAATACAAATCCTCTGAAAACCTACATAGATCAGGATGAAAGTTATGTAAATTTGTCAGGTGGGTGAGGTCATTTGAATCAGAATGCCCCCATAGGCTCACGTGTCTGAACATGTAGTCCACAGTTGTTGGAACTCTGTGGACCTTGATGGAGGAAGTATGTTGCTGGAGGTAGAAGAATAGCAAGAATATTATAACCATTGCTGGAGAGAAGAAAATAATCATTAAGGAGGTAAGCATCATTAAAGAAAAGTTGTGGAGTCCAGTCCTAATGGATACATTTTTAAAGCAACTTCTGCACCTAAGGTTCAGGGAACACTGAAGGAGAGGATGTGGAAAGATTGTAAGTCGGGGAATCAATGTATTTGCTGTGGGACTGTGTCTCCTTGTAATATAGAAGCAACACCCATAACATTTGAACAGCATGATTACCTAAACATGAGCTACACAAACATAAGGGCAGTAGATCCCTACAGAGTATGGGGAAGAAGTACATGCAAGGAATGACAAGAATGGAGAAATAGTTTTCCTCAGGGAAGCGCACACCAATTCATTCTCAAGTATTAAATGGCCTGTCTAGAAAACATACATATAACTAACGTTATAGACTCTGAGATGGTTATATATGTATAAAGAAATAGTTATATGCATGTAACAATTAATGGGGGAAAAGGCCATGAATTTGAAAGAGCACAACAACTGGTATATGAGTTTGGAGGGAGGGAAGGGAAAGGAGAGATGATATAATTATAATATAATCTAAAAAATAGAGTTTAAAAAACATGAAAAAGAAAGAGAGAAACCTCCCACTAGGATTTAGAAAGATAAAATGATGTCCTTGCAATAAGACTGCACCCAAACAAACCTTCTACTTAGTATCGTAGATACTATTTATTGCTTCTATAATAACAAGTAAGGTGTTATCAAAATAATGGGAAAATGGAAGAGACAATTTAGGAAAAAGATAAAAATGTGAGTCAAATAGTTCTAGGTACCATAAAATATCTGGAACTCCTGGCTCAAGACTCTTCCCAAAGTGTTGGGGTTTTTTGCTTTCAATATCCTACTAAAATCGGTAAAATGAAGGTTTTCCTACATGATGATTCTAAGGACCAGGTATTTATTTCCTACTTAGAGTCAAGAATTTGAATATTACTAAAAGAGGTAGGAAATGAGATGGCTTCAAATTGCCACGTTACCTTGTCCGTGCATCTATGGAGTTTTCTTCTGCTTATAAATAAATATTTTCTCCCTTCTTAGAAATGATCCTGTTAAAATGTTTTACACATCACAAAGTCCTTTTTACCCTGCTGGGAAAGGACTTTTGTAACTTTTGCAAAATACCCTACCAGCCTGAAGTTAGCAAGCTGTGATTGCAGCACTTTGACTGTATAAACTGAACCATTCCTTGCATTGGGAGAGAGTTCTTAATGGAAGAAGTACACTTTGTGTCAATGGATTAAATAAAAGACTTTATATTCTTAATTGTTTTAATGAGTATTTAGCAGCCATAAGGCCATGAGTTCAATCTTTTGCAAAGCAAAAAATATTTCATGTGATTTATAGTATCAGTGTCTGTGCAGTCAAGTAAAAATCACCATTCAAAAAATACTAAGGTCCTCTTAGGTTGTGAACATAATGGAAACCCAAGCCCCTGGTATGCTGTCTCTTTCTATCTGGTTTAGGATGTCCATGATGTTTTCTACAAAAAAAACATTCATTTTTGTCTCAAACTAGTATTCTAGGACCAATTGAATGGTAATGTAAAACATGAATGATCTTTTTAACACGAAAGTAAAATTATCTTCTAATAGTGTTGAGGAATGGGACATCTTTTTTACCTGTCAATAACCTTTGTCATCAATGACTGTATTACCAATGCGTCTCAGATATAAACGATATATTACAATAAGACTCCGTATAATGTTTATGTTTATTTTTGTCCAGGAATGTTTTGGGTTGACTCAGATACCCAAATCTTTTCTTCTTTAAAAAATTTTTATTTAAGAATTCTCTAGTGCTATGTAAGTACTTTCATTAAACTCTCAAATTCTTATTAAAATTTGGGTCATGATTTTTATGAATATTGTGAATAAACAAATACTATTTGTGGTAATATATTTTGAGAGTCATGGTAGTTAACAAAGACATCATAGGGTGATTGCTCCATAATGACTCGTCATGCTCTGGTTAGGAAGTTAAACATCTCTCAAAGACCCATGTATCAGAGGATTGGTCTCTAATTAATCATACCACTGGAACATATAAAAGGTGATTTTAAGTGTGGTGAGCTTGTACAATTTCAGACAGGCATTAAAAGAGATACCGGGATGTTAATTATTTCTCCTCTCATACTCACACTTAGCACTATGGTGAATAGATATCATTTGTCACATATTTCAACTATTATGTATGCTACTAAAAACATGGTACTAATGGGTAATAGATTTTGAAATCTTATGAATTGAAATTCAAAACCTTTGTTTTTATAAGCTGTTTTTCACAGTTTCTCTTCATAAGAGAGGATATCTGACTCACACATCACACTAGAGACCCATTTTAACAACTGAGGATCATTTTCAATGATTTGAATCTCTGTGTCATATCCATACTCACCATCTTCAATGATGAGTACATCTTATATTTTATAGGCATTTCATTCATATTTGAAGTTGAAAATATGATTCTGTTTTGAACTAGTGAGGTGGAAAAAAATTGTCTCATCTAATCTCCAGTTATGTTACCTTAGCAGTATCACTGAATTCACAGTAACACTGTACATATGCTCCAATGTTTATTAGTCTTTACACTGTGTGGGTTTACCATTATGAAACTGACGCCTATGGACAGGTAGTGCTGTATTAGAAGAGGCCTCTTCAATTCTTAAATCCACATCATATAGACAGAAACATTGGAACAACCCTGCCAAAAAACAAGGGAATGGTTTTCTTTTTTTTTTCTTTTTCTTTTTTGTCTTTCCATACTTCTTAGTAGGCCTCTAGTAACACTGTCATCGTTTCTCATTTTCATTTTCTTTTTTAAAATTGTCATAATATTTTCTGAGTAATAACTGCACTTCCCTATTCCCTTGCTAATACAGAAAGAACCAGCAATATGGCAACTATGTAGAAACACATCACAAGATACTCTGTTTTCATTAAGAATGTACATCCTAGATTCAGTAGCATGGATTTATGTCGTTCCTTTCAACAGTTTTTCATCTTAACCAATTATATCTGTCAGCTTCCAATAGAAAAAAACTAAACATTTCTGATAAAGGTAAAAGCGTAGAATGTTGTGCAATGACGTGATCCCATTTTCTTGAACTAGGATATTTGAGTGCTTCCTGAAAAATCTTCTCTTCTCTGTGTTCTATTTAATTGGAAAGAAAATTTGCATTGCCATTTTAAAATCACCTCAGCACTTAAATTAGAAGTGTGTCACTGAGTGGGTATCTCTATATGAGTATTAGTACCTTTAGAAACCAAGAGATCATACAGTACTCAAGAGTCAAAGGGAGTTGTGAGATTTCCTGCCTGGATGTTTAAAGTATCCTCTGAAAATAGAAAAAAACACACTTAAACTCTCAGCTATCTCTCAAGCCCCCAATCACGCCAATTCCTTTTAGACAGCCATTGAATTTTTCATCATGAGATTACAGCATTAAGAATGATAAGAATTTACTATCATCTAATATGATTAGTTCTCCTCACTAATTTTTGCATGTCAGTCAAAAGACTGTGTGTGGATTCATCATTACAATGCATCCCATGTGTCACATTGCTATACTAATCTCTGTGCTTATTCCCAGATGGTGATACTTTTTCTACAGGAGGAAGAAAGCTGAGAAAACTTGACAATTCTTATCATGCTTGTGTTAGTCCTCCACAGCTACTGCAATGGCTTCAATATAGTCTCTTTACAATCTAGTCTCATACTGTTAGTAATACTGAAATCTTGTAAGTTTAATAAAAACATTAGGTATTGATCGTATTCTCCCCAGTTATTATTGAAGATAATTCACTGCAGTGAGTAGTTCAGGGGCATACATGTACTCCCATCCTAATTAACTAAGTTGGCAAAGTTCGGAATTGTTATACAATAAACTTAACTACCAGCATTAATTCTTTCTGGTATACTCTACCAGAAAATGATATTTCATGTACTAAAATAATATAATGTCAGGGCACTTTGGAAACTTTATGCATAGTAGTAGTTTTTCCATCTGCATTATTAAATGGTTCATATAATACTATCCATTTTGTGAAAGATAAAAATAACAGGAGCAAGAGAATATCTTATCAGATTCACTAAAATGGCAGTTTGTGGCACCGACATCTAAATCAAGGTTCCCAGGTTCAATTATCTACTGCAATTGCACAGTATGTCTCTTTAGCTTCAATTAAGTAGAGCAAATTAGCAGTAATGGTCTGCCATATGTGTGAGGGTTTTTTTCCCAATTATTTTGCTTTCAAGCTTGTCATATTTCTTTCAGAATTCTTCCAAGCATATTTTGGTTAGTATTCTTCAAATGATTACTTAGAACTATTAAAGATGCTATAAACCGAAACACAATGATTTCTTGGCAGTATGTTAAAATTTAAGATCTCTGAATGTTATGCATGATAATCATATGCACCTGTAATTCTTGTATTTGCAAAATAGATGCAAAGAAATCAGGAATTCAAGGTCAGTCTCTGCTAAATTACCAGTTTGGAGCTATACAACATTGTGGAACCTTGTAACAAAAACACGTAGGATCTTTGGAACTATTCTTTTAAGAAAAAGAATGTGGGCTGGGAACAAAACAAAGCAATATGCATCAAACCCAAGGCTACATCAGTTACATGTAATGGTTTCATGTTGAATGTTTAAGATTTATGATCAGAGTTGTAGAAATGAGCTCATTATAGTTCGATGGCTTGATGTGCTCACATGTTCAGATATGAAATCTTTGAAATGTGTCTACAGAAAAAGGAGGAAAATAAATAAACTGCTAGCCCAAGAGTTTTTCAAAGTTATATACCTTTTTCTATTTTCAAATGATTTAGGTACAACTGGGTAAGGATTCAAGTTTTGTGTATATTCCTTGTGAGAGATAAATAAACATAGTTTTTATATTTGGTACCATGTCTACCTTAATAGACTTGTTTTAGTGGCAGTATTTTATCATATTACGTAAAATAAATGACATGAAGAATTTTCAGATGTAGCTTTCTGCCATGCACTATCATTTATAATCAGGCTTATAATCATTAGAAATGACTATACCACTTAGGATAGAATGGAATTATTGGTGATTATTTTCAGAGTGTGCATTATTTTAGGGTGTTGAATGTTTCTGAGCTGCTTTCACTGTGTACCAGGTATGTCCTTCACACACAACTGAAATGTTTCCTAAAGGGAGAAATATATTTTTATTGGAACTCTTGAGGTCTTATGATATAAACTGCAGGTATTATCCACATCATAAAAATAAAAGACTGACAGATGTTAAGAGACAGATGTTTGAATCACCGCATTCCTTGTAAGTATACACATTTCTTGAGTTCAATTAAGGCAAAAATCATGGGAGACATAGCATATCTTATTATACAATTCCGTGCATTATTTATTGACAGATAAAAAGTAATGTATCCTTCTTGGTATTGTTAATAATTTAAATTTACTAAAATTATGATTTATATAAAAATTTAAAGATTACCATCCAACAGTGTAGAGAGTTTTATTACCCAGAGAATTAGGTGAAATAATGCTTCAATTGTTTTAGAGTCAAAAATAAGCTAAGATGAATGGAAATGGGGCAAGGAAATGTACACAGAAAATTGAAACTCATTAATCCGATGATTTATATTATTGTTGTGCAATGATAATCATCATGGCAATGAGCATTATTGAGTTCATCCGTATCATGTATATTAAAATTATTAGAACTCTGTTTTTAACAGATTTTTTTTTTTTTGTTTTGAGACAGGATTTCTCTGTGTAGCCTAGATGTCATGAAATTTGCTCTGTAGAGCCCCCTGGCCTTGAACTTACAGAGAACTGCCTTCTCCTGCCTCCAGACTGCTGAAATCATTGTCATTTACCAATGCCACCCAGAAACATTTATAATTTTAACAATAAAATATCACATAAATAGTTGTACTTATACATGGTTGTGTTTAACTATGACATTCTTACACGTAAAATATCAAATAAAAATAAATTTTATTTATAATTTTCAGTTTATATATGAATTACAAACCCTCAGAAATATTTTCAATGTTTATATTATTTAATTTTGTTAGAGAATGTTAATCCTTTGACTTTATGTTAATAGTTATTCTTCTTTCTAATAATTTAATTAAATGAAACCCAACAGTTCACAATATTTGCTATAAACAATTCATACATTTAATGTTGAATTTGAGTATCTAAATAAAGAATTATCATAGTCTGAATATAGTTATTGAGCCTATAGTTCATGATCCTAGAGAAGCTTAGTAATAAGGTGAACCCTAAGAAAAACATACATAGATCCACCTGGAAAGTCGAAATAGACAAGATCACCTGACAAAACTGGGAATATATGGGTGGGGGTAGAAGTAAAGATGGAAGGAGAAGAGGAGGGAAGAAGGGAAGGGGTGAAGAGAACTTAAAGGAACAGGATAGTGGAGATGGAGGAAGGACAGAGATGAGAGCAAGGAAAGAAATATCTTGATTGAAGGAGAAGTTATGGGCTTAGCAAGAAACCTGGCTCTAGAGAAATTCCCAGAAATCATATTCGGTTCTTAAAGGCCTTGGAGACAGTAAGGTACCCCCTGAATACTTAGGATGTGTACTTTTATTATTGAGAGGTTCCCACATTGTACTTACAAAGGTACAGATGTGGTCTGGATTCTTAGCACATGAGCTTTCTTAAGAACCTGTCCTGAATGGAAATTTTATGAGGAACTGTAGGGGAAAAATGGATACATTTTTGAGCATTTATTCTTAAATTTATTATTCTGCCCCTACTTCCATTTACTGAAAATCAAATTATTATCTCATAAATCAGGACAGTGATATTATTACTATTCTAATTTTATAGTGTTTGGGGAAATTATATTCAATGCTTTTAGGCTCTGAATTTAAGTATTAAAAAGTAATGAACATTTTTAACAGAGGGATGGGAAGAAAGAAAAAAACACAATAAAACTGCTTTACATAACACCTTCATATATATTAACATATTATGTATTCCATATGTTTATATATGGCATATAAAATACCACACACTTTACACACATGTACGTAGTGAACTATATCTTCAGCGACTATCATTGGTTTTTATGCTTTGATTTTGTCATAGCATTTCATCAAGACCCCAAGACTTCATTACTTTCCAATGAAAAATTAGCAGTTCCATTCAGATTACTGTCAGTAGTTACAAATAATCCACGTGAATGAATATATTTTTATAATCATATCACTAATATTGTCAAATTAATTAGAAGAAATTCTTTGTTGTATTGCACCACTTTATATCTAAGAGAGTGAATATCATTAGTAAGAACTTTTTCATATCTTCGGACATGGAATTCTGGCTAAATGATAGCTGAAGAGAAAGTGTACATTAGGCACATCTGGACCATGTGTAGCTTAGCACAATGTGAGAACACACTTTATGATACTAAGTACATAAGAGTCATCATTGGCACAATATGACTGATGATTTCTTTCCAGTTGCAGAGAAGTTTTAGCTGTGTGGGCTATAGCTGCTTCAATATTGTTATAGCCTTTGAAGTTATGAACTAGATTTAATCAAATTTTATTTGAATAATTGCTATAGTTGTCTAAATGTAACCTCTCAGCATTAAAAATTCTATGTTAGGCCAGGCGGTGGTGGTGCACGCCTTTAATCCCAGCACTTGGGAGGCAGAGGCAGGCGGATCTCTGTGAGTTCGAGACCAGCCTGGTCTACAAAGCTAGTTCCAGGACAGGCTCCAAAGCTACAGAGAAACCCTGTCTCAAAAAACCAAAAAAAAAAAAAAAAAAAAAAAAAATTCTATGTTATATTTGTATTTTTATATTTAAATGTAAAACTTAAAGTTGTTAGGTTTATATATATATATGTGATATTCAAAACTTTCTGAATCATAAACATATTGCATAATTCTTAAAAATCCTTATGTTAAACATGTAACTGTAAATATCTGGATATATATATATATATATATGTAGATTCATTTATATGATTTGGGGAAATACTAAATAGCTTAAAATATTAGATATTACTATAGAATTTCTCAAACATGCCCAAAATTAATAATTCCATTATCTCTCATATTATGACAAGGACGACCATTTATTTTCTTGACATGCTTTTCTATTTAGCACTGGGTCTGACATATTCTTGCAAGAATATTATTAGTTTGGTTAGAAAAACTGAATGGCTTTATAACTAATTATAGTCAATGGTGCATATACCAAAATTATTTGCATGGATTATAGCAAACCTACTTGCAAAAAATACCATTCTTCTAATCTCTACCATACAGGCTACAAAGTAGAAACAATGAGTCGTTTGACAATAGACCAGGTAAAAACCCTAAGGAATGAGTCCAAGTGAGAAATATCTCAAAAACTAATATGATATCGTGAAATAGAGCTTGCTGCTCACTTGGACCATTTCATTTCCTCTGAATCATTAAATAAAAAGAAAGGAGTATTCTTTTTTATTTTAGTTAATTGCTGTTTAACCATAAATTAACACTTCATTGCTATATGAAATTAATATTTGAAAGCATTGTTCTCTTAATACAATAATATAAACCATGTGTCAGTAACTCTGCAGTTAGAGTGTGAATTGTATACATAATTCAAAATAAAAAGTTTACATTTCTCTTAAGAAATGATACATGTTCATCAATGATTACTTAGAGGAAAAGTTAACTACTTATTTAGTTTATAATTCCATAAAAGCATATGTAGGACAGCATTGCTGGCATTGTCTTATGCTTATTGAAGGATGAGAAGGAAGCATTCAATTTAGGTAATAAAATAAAATAATTTCCAAGAACATAGATAAAGGTATTTATCTTTGCTCCACAGAATTTCTATGAATAATATCTTCAAATTATCTTGCTTTCTTTTACTTCTACAGATCACACTCAAGCACAGTTACTTACAGTCATTAATCTCACCACTGAAATGTTTTGCCAGATTGCATACATTTTACTTGACTAACTACTTGATATTTTTGGTTCTGACAACTGGAAAACCCAATGGACTTTAAGCCAAGTACAAGAAAAGATTTAATATTTTCAGTTGCAATCTATTTCAACAGGCTTCTGTTCAGTGCGAGGCAGCATAAGTTAGCAGAGTTCTTGGGAATAGCTGGATATGCTGTCCTCCACAATTCATTCGAAGCTTCAACTAAGCTAACTAACCATGGTAACTAACTTTTATCTGGCACTGTTGAAATGAAAGAAAGCTGACAGAGCAAAAATCTGTGCACTGTGGGGTGTTCTGTGTCTAGATATGTATGCATTTCTGGTCTATAGAGTGGAATGGTCATAACACAGCTAATGAGCTAGAAAATCTTCTATTATAAGCACGCCAAAACAACTCCAAAACGGTAGGATTCTGGGTATTCAGACTTGCTAACCAGACAAATTTTTCCACTAAGGAGATGACAGTTTCTTATTTCATAGTCCCTGCCAGATGAAGTTGATAACTGCTATAAAGCACAGACTACACACATTCAACATACTTTCACATTTGTTTAAAGACTTCTCCTCTTCTCTGCCCCCTTTAATCATTTCAGCTTCCCATCCCCTCTACAGATACTTGTTCCAAAGTTGTCTAACTTATAACAATCACAAGATATAGGAAGTCACATATTAATTTGCTGTTACTGACTGTATTCCACTACGAACAAAGGCAATGAGGTGGGCTTATAACAAGAATCCTATTTTAAAGGTGATCATAATGACAGGCACAGAAATGTGAGCATAGAGTCGATATTTTTGATTGGTACCTGAGGTTTTTCATGCAGAGGTTTTCATGTGGTAGCACACTTAGTGTTGTTAAAAACTAAAAACCTATTTTTTCTCTGCCCTTCCTCTAGTAAGCTGCAGTGATGAAAGACTATAATTGATCCCTTTACAGCCACCAGAAAGGAGAAAGTTACAAAAAACTATGGCATGAGACAAAGAAACCTGCACTCTGGGTTCACTTCTTTGATAATATGGTTCTTCCATTAGATCTTTCAATTATCTATTAGGTTTCTTTCTGACTATTTTGTAAAACATTTTATTTGACTTCAAAAAGAGTACATTACTTGGAAAACTTTTGAGAATAATTTAAGTTTCTACTCATTTCTTCATTTCTATTATTTTTTCAGAAGTTTTTTTTTCTAAAATTTTAAATGGAACATGTTTATACAATTAGAATAAGGGAAAATTGTTCTCCATTTCCTGGGATGTAACATAGGTTTTCAATCTACAGATTCATAATTTTTAAACTATCACCTGCTATTCATTTATGCATGTGTTACTTTATTTTTGTGTAATATATTTCCAAACATGATAAGTTAATTGTTATTAACTTAGTAGTTTAAAATGACACATCAATTTCATTCTTTCAGTTTTGGGTAGGAAATCTGGTTGAGGTCAAATAACTCTCAAGTAAAAATGTCATAAAGTTGATGCTGCTTTCTGCAAAGGAAATTTATGTATATATGCATATATTTTTCTTGATTCACGTCTATAATTTCTATCTATATGTGTGTGTGTTTAAGTGTGTAGGTGTTCATAGGCACAGAAGTAGATATTGCTTTCTACAAACTTATGTTGATAAATTATGTAAAGTATATCTGAATCATTTGTAAGAAAATATATCATCCAAAATAATTTATATGTTAGAAATCAAGAGAAAAAAGAATCATGATTTCAATGAAACAGAAATGAGAGCCACCATATCTGGATGGGTCCCACAGAGACTGTTCATCCACTCCTTCCCCTACCCCATCCTGATATCTCTAGGGAACATCTTGACTTGCTGGTGTGGCTACTGAAGCCCACCCTGAAAGTTCATTTTCATTCTGTACGGATCTCCCTCACAGCAAGAACTAACTTAGCATCCTCCCAGTTCTTCCTCTGATATACTTAACCTTTCCTTCCAAATAATCTCTATTCCTTTGTAATTTACTGCTTTCTTTTTTTATTTTATCTTATTCTTTTTTTAATTAAAATTTCCACCTTCTCTCCGTTTCCTATTTCCCTCCCCCTCCTCCCACACATTGCACCCTGCTCCCACTCTCCTCCCCCTCTCCCCACTCCTCTCCCCCTCCCCCACTTCATTCCCCCTCCCTCTCGATACTGAAGAGCAGTACAAATTTCCTGCCCTGCCTGAAGACCAAGGTCCTCCCACTTCTATCTAGGTCCAGGAAGGTGATCGTCCAAACAGGTTAGGCTCCCTCAAAGCCAGTTCATGTATTAGGATCGAAACCTAGTGCCACTGTCCTTGGCTTCTCATCAGCTTTCATTGTCCACCTTGTTCAGAGAGTCCGGTTTCATCCCATGCTTATTCAGTCCCAGTCCAGCTGGCCTTGGTGGGCTCCCAATAGATCAGTTCCACTGTCACAGTGAGTGGGTGCACCCCTCGTGGTCCTGACTTCCTTGCTCATGTTCTCCCTCCTTCTGCTCCTCATTTGGACCTTAAGAGCTCAGGCCGTTGCTCCAAATTGGGTCTCTGCCTCTATCTCGATCAATCGCCAGATGAAGTTTCTAAGGTGATATGCAAGATATTCATCAGTATAGGATAGGGTCATTTCAGGTTCCCTCTCCGCAGTTGCCCAAGGTACTAGCTGGGGACATCTCCCTGGATACCTGCGAGCCCCTCTAGAGTCAATCCTATCGTGAATTTTGCATGCAAATGGATGGAAATAGAAAACGTCCCTAAAGATGCTTTAGAAGTGCTTCTGTCATTCACCTCATTCTTTTCCCCAAACCCATTTCCATTACCTTGGGTCATGATGCCACACATGGCTCAGTCATAGTGAACTCTTAGTTCTATGGCTGTTGATCTCTGTCAAAGCCTATATAAGAGACCTTCAGAACAGTTCACTTTCCCATCTAGTGATCTGTCTCCTAGCACAGTCACTCTGCTGGGCTAGGGCTGCTTGAAGTCCTAACCAAGAGAACCAATAAGAACTTCGTATTTGTTAGAAGTCTGAATCTGATCCCTGAAAACACAAGTGGAAATCATGACTGAGTTGTCTCATCTATAAGCTGACATACTGAGGTAATGGTAACCAAAAGACTAAACACAGAGAACCAATAAACGGCTACTTATCCACACCAGGAAACACCACAAGTGTCATAACTCCAGATGCCTGCATTCCATTGTAAGATCAAACTGGAGCATGAAGAGTTTATACTTCCCCAGAAACCATTCATTGGAATATTCTCCCCCAAATGTAATTTAAGTCCCAAAGTCTTGCCTATTTCTCCTAGAATCACCATAGTAAGGCTTGTCTTAGTAACTTCTATCTTTGCTAATTTTCTACTGCTGTGACCAAACACCCAGTCCTATAGAGACAATTCTATTTCAAACCAATCAAGGTGCAAAAGGCATAAATTATATCAAAGATACAGGACCAACAAAGCAACTCTTAAGATTTTAAGTAAAAAATCCAAACACTAAATGTAAAAAAGAAAGAACAGTTATGCTGTGAAAAAAAATCTTTCTGTACACTCTAAATATATATTGTAAATAATATTAAATCTCCAAGTCAGTAATTTAGGAAGTGATTGTGGTTATTTTGGAGTAGGGAGCTGGAATAAGAACGTTCTGCCTAAAAATGGCCATCTACCATCCTGTTACATCCATATAGTATCTAAAAAATCTTTTAAAAGGCTTCTAAACATACATAAATGAAGCCAAGAGTGGCTTCCTAGTCTCGTGTCTCTTATGTCAGCTCCAGTACAGAGATGCATCTCCTGGAAGCAGCCTCCAACTACCATGTTCTACCACTTTGTGCTAAGTTAATTAATGCTGGCAGCTGAAATAGCAGTTTGAGATTGATCTAATGTGATCACACTACAATGCAGATACACTATAAAGACAGATTTGGAAGAAAAAGTTCCTCTAAATGGGTTACAGTGTACTTAAAATTATACATAGGCTTGTGAAGGAAAAAATGGGTAGAGAAAGTCTTTTAAAATGAAATAGGGTAATAAAAATATATTAAGTCACATAAAGGTGAGAAATACACAGAGAGTCTGGATGCTATATGATTTTTGTGTTGTCTTTAATTTTTTGGTTACTAAAAGACTCTGGACTATGAAAACTGATAGATCAAACTAACTTATATATTTAAAACATATCTTGAGTTCAAAATTTAAATCAAATGGTATGTTACATGTTGGAGAGTTTCTGCTTTTATTTCCACAGAAAATATAAGACTTTGGATTTTTCAAAGTTAAAGATGATCATATAAGATTAATGAAGAACCCTGACATCCTAGCCATAAATAAAACAAAATAAACATAGAACTACAAGGCATTTAATATTTATTTTACCTGCTCAAACATAAAACAAAACAAAAAATTTTAATTGATTTGTATACATTGCATATTCTGTACTTGTAATGTTTGTTACTTTTAAAAGTTTATGTGTTTTTAAAGCAAGAAGACCAGACACCAAAAGAGAAAAAAAAAATGAGTGGCCTAGGTGATCCAGCATCTCAAAATGCCTCTGATATAGCCACCTCAGAATTCTGCATCCAGAACAGCTTTAAGGCCCCTGGCTGTCACAACACAACCTCATGGGCTTGACCATAATTGTGGAGGACCAAATATGTGAGCTTATTTTCACCTTGTCTGAAGAGAGCCTGGGGTTATTCAAAATTAAGTTTCAAGGATCTCTCCAGAAGAGGAGGAGGACTATAAAAGTGAGAGGGTGGGTTTATATAACAACGTTTTATAGACAAATTGGACTGATTCACATATAAACTCCCAGAGACTATGACGGCACCATGGGAACTTCACAAACTTAAGCCAGACAAAAATCCCAGCATGAAAAATAGAAGTAGGCAAAAAGTACCAATTTTAGCCAGGAATCTACTTTTAATTCATAGCTTCTGGGAAAGAGAAAATCAATTTTCTTCAATAGAGTTGCACTGGGGATATTGTTCATATACCAGGGCAGGCCTCAGGTTCAGGAGTATATGGCTGACACAAACCTGTAATCATTTTCTTTTATTTGTGTATGTGCAAGCCATTTTGATTTTTTCTTTAAGAGATGGAAAAAATGAAATTGGGTGGATAGAATGATAGAGAATCTTGGAGGAATAAGTTGTGAGAAAATAATAAATGTGAAATTGAGTATGTACAATTTTTAAATAATAAATAAAAACATAAAGGTTTTTATTACAAAAAGATAGCAGAAAGGAAATTGAAAATTTAAACTAAAAAATCATGAAAAACAAAGTAAAAAAATAAAAGAAGGTAGATGTAGTTTCTTAACAGTATCAAAGTTGACATATGCTTACTAACTTCATTTGAAGATATTGCAAATATAAAACAATTAGAAGTATCTAAACTATGTAATACATGGAAGTACATAATAGGAATGCCTTATTCATTGTGAACAGCTGAGCACATGTTTTGAAAACTCTTTGGTCTTGATAACTCCTATGCTTTGGGATAATGCTTTTGTACCCTGTAAAGGTTTGTCACTTATATTGGTTTAATAAAAAACTGATTGTCCAGTAGCCGGCAGGAAGTATGGGTGGGGCTACCAGAGTAGGAATTCTGAGAAGAGGAAAGTCTGAATCTGCAGTCACCAGCCAGATGCAGAGGAAGCAAAATGAGAATGCCTTGAGGAAAAAAGATACCAAGCCATGGTCTAAAAATAGATAAGAATTATGGGCTAATTTAAGTTGTAAGAGATACCTAATAATAAGCCTGAGTTCATAGACTGAAGAGTTTATACATAAGACTCTGTGTGCTTCTTGAGGACTGAATGGTTTCAGGTCAGAGCAGAATAGAAACTTCCATCTACAGCTCTTGGCATAGTTCATTAAGAGAGCAGTTGAGTAAATAATTCTACTCAAACATCTTCTGAACATTCTTAAATTAACATTGTTAATCCTAAATTTGTAGCAGACTTTTAGAGGCATCTTAACTCTAAATATCACAGAAAAGTTTTACAGGGATTTATTCATATTCTCCAACTCCCAGCACCAATTATCATAATTTGCTTTCTACTGCTGTGATAAAGTAAAAGACTAAAAGAAACCTTAGAACTTAAAGTCCTTCATGAAGAGAAGTCAGGGTAGGAGCAAGGGGCATGGACCTGTACTTATGAACTGAATCAGAGGCAATAGAACAGTGCATTTAACTAGTTTTTTTTTTCATGGATTTTTCAACCCACAGGACCAGGTGTCCAGAAATGGCTTTTTCCATGGTGGACTGGACTATCCCATAAGAAGCATTAATGGAGAAAAGGCCTTGGAAAATGCCTGCACATAGTTGGATGTGGGTATTTTATTAATCAATGTTCGTTTTCCTAGATGATTCTATTTCTGCAATTTGATGCTACTAAAATTTAAATATCCACAAAAAGGTACTTTGAACCATCCTATAGCATCTTCTAAATTAATGTAGGAATCATTTTTGAGTGCTTAAGTCTTTGGATAAGTGTCCAATTGCAATGCAGAGAATCTTGTTTCTAAGCAGTCTGTACTGCTCTTTCAACTTATGCAGTCTTTTCAACAAAATGTATTTTTATACAAATATGCTGAGAAATTTAGTAATTTTGCCTTACTATCAAAATTCATGGGAAGTAAAAATGAACTCTGAATTTCCAGTCATATATTAGTAGTTAGTTTTCCCTTTCTTCCTATAGACATTTTATTTTTAATGCCATTAGATCTGCTTTTTTAAGACATAGATTCTCTCTTAACAAAGGTGATCTCGATATGGGTCCAAATCAGGAATGTAAAGTCTTTTTTCTTTAAAAAGATATCTTTTTGCCTTTCTACCTTCTGTAAGGCTGAGTATGGTTGTCCCCTCTTGCTACATACTCACTCTTCTTCTTGATAACTGACTTTCTTTTCCATAGTCAGCTTTTAACTACTAAATTTAACAATTTGGTCTGACTGAGACGTATTCCTTTTGGAGACTATAAAGTAGCAAGACAAAGAAAACATAACAATTAAATATGTTTACGGAATTTTTTAATTTTTATACTGCAACATATGTTCAAACACAGTACATTTTCAATTTAAGTCATTATTGTTTCATTTGCCTTCTTGCTAGCTAGACAAAAATGTACAAAACTCTCTAGGTCTTATAAGGAATCTGTGCCTATAGTTTTATTAAAAGAGTTATTTATCCAGGAGAGTAGATAAATTGGCTATGTAACATCACCTCAGTGTTCCTGGCAACTGGTGGTTGAACACCATCAGCATATTCATCATGAATTAAAAACTCTCCAAGAATAGTTTTATCTTTTCCAATATATATTACAATTTGCAAAAGAAATTTTTCACTTCTTGAGAACAATCTAAGACAAAACTTCAAACTAAACTGAAAATTAGAAGGAGGTATAGTGAGGTTTTTAACATCTGGATGATAATCTATTATTGAGGCATAAACATCAAGAGGAAATCATAAATCATAGCCAGCCAACATAATTGTCTCCTTTACAAAACTCTAAACTTAGATATATATTCATATATTCATTAGCTTTACAATAATGTATTTTCTTGATGTCTTTCCTTCACTTAGTGTAGAAATACATGGTTACTTTCACATGAAATAAACAGTACTGCACCTCACAAATTCAAATAAAATACTAGCAATGAAATACATTTAAACATATTAAGGTACTTTTAAATGGATTACCTATGGATTAAGTTAAGGTAAGATACTATAGTGAGTTAGAAATATTCATAATTATCTATAATTAAAACTTCCCAAAGAGTTTAAGAGATTTTTAATAAAATCTAATAAAACAAAATAGTTGGTCCATGTTTAAACCATTTTAAATATTGAAGCACTTGATTTCAAAGGTACTAAGTAAATATAATTAATATATACAGTAAAACTTAAAATACTATCATTAAATTATGAAATGCAGTAACTTTAGATGATCAGAGTCAAATGAATTGTAGAAAGAAATTATTAGATATTTTGGCAGATAAATGAATCTTTAGAGAGCATGTTTTATTTCATACCATTTATATATATGGATCTATAAATATGAAAATAGAATTTGTTGTTTTACACATGGTGAACCATCTTTGCATCTATGGAATGAAGTCAGCTTTTTCACAGTGCATGATCCTTTTGATAAGATCTTGAATTCATTTGGTTATGTTTTTCTTGAGATTTTTTTATATAATGCTCAACAAGCAATTTTCTTAAATGTACATATTTTCAATTCTATGTGCATGCTGTAGTGTGTAATAACATGCAACCAAGGCATGGCAGTGTGGGTCCTGAAAATCCAGGATGCGTAAGGACATCAACAGATTACCATGATGACATGTGGATGACCAGGGAAGAATACCAATTGTGCAGGATAGGATCTCACCAAACAGGCTGACTGAAGGCATCCATAGGACAACCTGGTGCCATGCATCTCAGGCAGAAAAAGGCACTAAATGGACAACCTGAGTCTTCAGTGTCCATGCTACATGAAGACATCCATGGGCCCTCCTACAATGCATCTCAACTGAGCAAAAGACTACTAAGGGGGAGGTGGAAATTTCACTCTCTGGATTGACTAAAGGCATCCACAGCATCCCATGATGCAATGTGGCTTAGGCAGGGAAAATACCCACAGTCTCACCTGATGCCATCCATTGCAGGCAGGGAAAGCAACCCATGGGGCTTTGTAGGTCCTTCCAAACCAGGCTGTCAAAAGGTATCTATACTGGATGTCATGAAATTCAGTCAGGAAAAGATACCCACAGGTCAACATGGGTCATCAGAAACCAGCCTTCCTGAATACACAGTATAGCTTGATGCCATGTGGATCAGTTTGGGAACCATGAATAAGGGCCAGAGTAAATCCTCATGTTACAGGCCCCATGAGGAACTTAATTGCCTATGATACAATGTGTTTCAGGCAGGCAAAAGACACCCATGTGGCAGTGTGGACCGTCATGGTCCTGGTTGTCTGAAGACATCTACAGACCTACCTAATGCTATGAAGCTCAGGCATGTGAAAGACCAAAATTACCAGTGTGGTTTCTCATGGTACATATGCCTGAACACTTCTAGGGCCTGTCAGATGCTGTAGGGCTCAACAGGCAAAATAAACTAATGGGCCAGCTTTGCCCCACACCAACTGAGCTGTATGGGAATGTGTCGGCATACCTAATGCCAAGTATCTCAGGTGAAAAACACCAGAGGGCACCCTGGGTCCTCATAAATATGGCTGATTGAAGGCATCTACAAGCACACCTCATTCCATGGGGCACAGGAAGACATGTGACAGTGTAGATCCTCATTATATGGGCTTTCTGAAGGAATTCACAGGTTCACTGTTGCAATGCAGCTCAGGTAGGGAAAGACAGAAATGCGCATTGTGGGACCTCACAAACCAGTATGCCAGAAGCATCCACAGGATCACCTGATGCCATGAAATTCAGGTAAGAAAAGACAACCGCATGACATTTGTGGGTTCTGTTTTGGACTATTTGAATGCATCCATGGGTCCAAATATTACAAAGAGTCAGCACAGACTCTTAGATGCTATGAGTACCAGATGTACAAAAGATGATGACGGGATATCCTGGGTCCTCAAGGTCAGTGCATCAACTAAAGACATCCCAGTTGTTCCTTAAGCCATGTGTGTCAAATGGGGAAAGACACCCATGAGTCATCATGATTCCTCACAACCTAGGCTGCCTCAGTGCATGCACTGACTTGACTGATGCCATGTGTCCCAGTGGGGTGAAAGACACTCACAGGGCAGAGAAGGTCCTCAAACCAGGCTTTCTGAAGGTACCCACAGTATCATCTAATACCACATTGCTCTGCCAGAGCAGCACACACACATGGAAGCCTAGCTCTTTACTGTGCAGGCTTCCTGAACACATCTACAAGCTTGCATGATGCTATGAGTCACAGTTGAGTGAAAGACGGGCAAAGATTAGTGTTGATATTTAAGATAAGCTTTGTGAAGGCATCCACATACTCTCTTGATATCTGTGGCAAATAGCAATACCATGGGACAGTGTAAGTCCTCAGAAACATGCATTCTAGAGGGCATCTGCAGATTGACTAGATGTCATAGGGCACAGGTTGTAAAATAGATCTATGGGGCAGATTGAATCCTCATGGTCTCGACATGTTGTCTAATATGTATTTGGTTGGATATTTTTACATTGGATTTCATCTTAGAAATGGGTAGAGTTTTTGAGACTTTTACCCTGAGAAAGAATCATTGAATACTAAAAGAATGTGATGATAGATGTGCCTCCTCTTTCTGGATTCTGACTGGTTCGGAAAGGTCATGAGTTAAAGAGCAATGCATTCCTCCAATTTCAGCTTAAGTCATGCAATGGCTATATCTCCTTTTTTCGTTTTGCTGCTGTGAGCATGCTGTCATTTCCCCCTAAAGGTCAAATTCCATAAAGGTTACAACATATTGCAGAACCACAACTACAACTTAATCCCCTAAAGTAGAAAGAAAAAAAAAACCAACACTTTTATCAAACCCAAACACTGAAAACCTGTGGAAAATACTAACACGTTCAAGAAAAGAAGCTCTCAGCTGATACTGTTAATGGTAAGGTAAAGTTGCTCATTCTACGTATTCAATTATTTGGTTAAGTTTTTAAATTGAATCTTGAAAGTATGCTACAGTCCAAAAAAGAGGCAAAAAAGAAGATACTTTATGATTTCACACACATGAAATGTCCTAGAAAATAAAGTGGAACAGTTTTCTAGAAGTTTGGAAGATGACGATGCCATATACATGCTAGAAACTGGTAGTGATCCTAAGTGGACAATATTTTTAGTTCATTTTATACATGAAATATATATATATGTGTGTGTGTGTGTGTAAATAAATACATGACATATTTAGTTTATTTAATACATGGCATTAAATTGTATATTTTAAATAATTATAATGTCGATGCATATTATATATTTTATTTTAAATTGCAGGAAAATAACAACACTTGAAAGTCACACACACTCTTGTCACCATGCCACAATACACACATACATTTACATTCTTCTCACCAGTGTTTGATTTAAGGAGGAAAACAAGCATTTTATGTCAGTAATTACAAAAGAAATTCATGAGATACACTATGAAATGATTCTGCCTATGAAACAAATTTTAACAGCAGTATAAAAGTGATGAAGACTAGCCAATATAGAGCAAAATATTCAAGTTAATAAAGTTTATAATAAATAGTGATATCAGCCCCAAAAATTAAATAAAAACAGAAAGTGTAAGAACAGACAAAAAAAAAAAATCTAACTCCAGTTTAGACCATCAAGAAGAACAAAATAAACACAAATAAAAACTAGGAATAAAGTAGAACAAATTTTGATTTTTTTCAAAGCTTAAAACGTAATACAGAAGCTTATTAGCTATCCAAAATTGCTCTATGGCAAATTTTAAATATCTTAATTGTTTAATATTTGCATTCTTCCATTCATACATGCAATGTAAAATTCAGATTATTTAATTAATTTTAGCAATATTAAATTATTTTTACGAACTGAAATCTAGATATTATATTTTAAAAAGTAATTCAAATTGTGTTTTTTATAACAATATCATAATATATCTCCTTTAACTTGGGAAAGATAATAACAGATAATACTGAGTAAAAATAAAATAATTATAAAATGTCATGAGGGAAAACTGGCGAAACAGTAGCAGTAGGTCAATATTTCTTTTGATCAAGTTTAAGATATGGTGATTCATGGATATATCTATATTTTATGATGGAAACAAAATGATTTCATAGCATGTGAGTCATGTTGTACCCATACAAAAGGGGAAGATTATTTCTAATTATAAAACCTAGAATTTCAAGAGAAATGTCATATTTTAGGAATAGAAAGTTCAGGGAAACATGATATCCTGAGTAAAGAGGATTCAGAATTATTGCTTACTGATAGGAGAACAATATCTTTCACCTATTAAAATAAATTATGTGCTGTACTAGTTGCTTGTCCTGATGAATAAAAGTCTTAAATTTACTGTTATTTGCATGTTGATCCTATATATGATTGACAATTGCCAAGGAAAAGTCCTACCTCTCCATTATGTCATAAGTAAGCTTAGTTTCTGAGGTATTAAGACTGCTATTTGACATTTGAAAGAAATAGCTAATATCTCTTTCAATATGAATGAGGATAAAACTGAGGCTATTATTCAGATAATAGATTTCAAACACACATATTATGACTGGGTTAGGAGATTTGAGGTTCTTTTTCAAGCTAGAATCACTACAAAGTTCAGGTATAATTATTTTAAAAGAGGTGATGATTTTACTACATAAAAGAAAAGTTAGTTTATTAAAACATAGAAGACTGTGTAAGAGAAGAATCAATTGAAAAAAAATGAGATTTACAATAATAAAATAAAATAGTACATGGCCACTAGCTTCAATTTTTAGATCAAATAATCTGCAAGAATGATTTTTCATAAAGGTGCTCCCTTAACTTCCAGCAATTATAAAATTTAGAGACATTATAGGCATCAGTTGACTAATCAAGTACTAACGGACACTTAAGGTTAAAATTGTATATCAAATTTGCAAATATGAAAAAAGGGACAAATATGGGGAAATGGAATCGATAGATAAACCACTGAAAACTAAATGACCATGTGAAAATAGAAATCTAGATGGTGCTGGACAGGTTTAACTTTGTTTGACTGAGTGGGCCTGTGATTACCACTGCAGGACATGGGGGACGAGCATTCATTCAAGTCTACTTGGTCATCAAAACACAGAACTACGATACTGAATACCAATTTTTACACTGTACAAGTATTTCATTTATTTTCCCCAGATAACAGGAAATCTTCCCATTTATATAAAAATACAATTTAAGTTGTTAATAAACTAAGTGTACAGGTTTTATAATAGGAGGCACTTTACAAAACTTTTATTTACTTCTTATATATTATAATTTTCTAAAATCTATGTGGCAAATGATACAAATCAAATTAAATCTATAAATAAACAAGAGGTTCTACATTTACTTTTAAAAATATTTCTTTTGGAATTTTAAACAAAGTCTTGAGAGATGGCTTAGCAGTTAGAAATATTTATTGCTCTTGCTGAAATTCTGGATTTGGTTCCCCACAACCTCACCAGGAGATCTTTCTTTTTCTGTTTGATTCCTGGCCATTGCCCAAATATGGTGTACCCATGTACAATAAGGAACACACATAAGTATAAAAATATAGACAAGTAAATCACATTCATACTATGCGCTGCTTAATATCTCCAAAAGAATATCAAATTTAGTATACAATGGAAGAAAGAATGCAGCTTCAACAAATGGTGCTGGCATAACTGGATGTCAACCTGTAGAAGAATGAAAATAGATTCATATCTATCACCATGCACAAAATTCAAATACAAATGGATTAAAGATTTCAATATAAATCTGAACACATTGAACCTGATCGAAGAGAAAATAGGAAGTAGACTGCAACATATGGGCAACATATGATCACTTCCTACATATAACTCCAGTAGCACAGACAATAAGGGCAACATTGAATGAATGGGACCTTCTAAAACTGAGAAGCTCCTGTAAAGCAAAGGACACTGTCATTAAGACAAAAAGGCATCCTACTGAATGGGAGAAGATCTTCACCAACCCTGCATCAGACAAAGGTCTGATCTCCAAAATACATAGAGAACTCAAGAAACTAGACTTTAAAATTCTAATTAACCCAATTCAAAAATGGGGCACTGAACTGAACAAGAATTCTCAACAGAAGAAGTGCAAATGGCCAAGAGACACTTAAGATCATGCTCAACTTCATTAGCGAGCAGGGAAATGCAAATTAAAACAACTTTGAGATAACATCTTACACCTGTCAGAATGGCTAAAATAAAAAACACCAATGATAGCCTTTGCTGGAGAGGTTGTGGAGAAAGGGGTACCCTCATCCATTGCTGGTGGGAAAGCAAACTTGTCAAACACTTTGGAAATCAGTGTAGCGGTTTCTCAGGAAATTCGGGATCAACCTACTCCAGGATCCAGCAATATCACTCTTGGGAATATACCCAAGAGATGCCCTATGATACTACAAAAGCATTTGTTCAGCTATGTTCATAGCAGCATTATTGTTATAGCCAGAACCTGGAAACAACCTGGATGTCCCTCAATGGAAGAATGGGTGAAGAAAGTGTGGAATATATATATATATATATATATATATATATATATATATATATATATATATTAGAGTACTACTCAGAGATAATAAACAATAACATCTTGAATTTTGCATTCAAATGGATGGAAATAGAAAACACTATCCTGAGTGAGATAACCCAGACTAAAAAAGATGAATATGGTTATGTACTCACTCATTGTTGGACTCTAGCCATAACAAAGGACATTAAGCTTATAGTTCACAAGCCCAGAGAAGCCAAATAACAAGGTGAACCCAAAGAAAAATATTTACAGATCCTCTTGGAAATTGGAAGCAAACAAGACTACAGGGCAAAAGTTGTGAGTATGTGGGTGGGGGAAGGGGTGGGGGTGAGGTTTTTGGAAAGGGGAGAGGGAGAGAGGGAAGGGAGAAGGGAAGGACTGGCAATGGCTTCGGGGAATGGGAGGGTGGAGATGGAGGAAGAGCGGATAGAGGAGCAGGGGGAAAGATACCTCCATTAAGGGATCCATTTTAGGGTTGGCAAGAGACTTGGCTCTAGAGGGGATCCCAGGTGTCCACGGGGATGTCCCCAGCTAGGTTCTTGGACAGCAGAGGAGAGGCTACCTGAACAGTCCTTGCCCCACTATCACGCTGATGATTATCTCGAATATCATGGAGACAGAGACCCTCATCAGAGGAATGGACTGAACTCCCAAGGTCCAGTTTAAAGGCAGGAGGGAGAAGACGAGCAAAGAAGTCAGGACCGCGAGGGGTTGGTCCACCAACTGAGGCAGTGTGCCTGTTCTAATGGGAGCTCACCAAATCCAGCTGAACCGGGTCTGAATAAGCATGTGGTCAAACCGGACTCTCTGATTGTGGCTGACAATGGGGGCTGACTGAGAAGCCATTGATAAAGGCACTGGGACTTGTTTTTACGACATTTTCTGGCTTTTTGGGACCCTAGTCTATATGGATGCACAGCTCCCTAGGCCTGGATGTAGGGGAAAGGGCCTTGGACTTCTCACAGGGCAGGATTCTGGGTCCTCTCTCCAGCAGGGTGGGAGAGGGAGGAGGGGGTGTAGGGGAGTGGGAGAGGATTGTGAGAGGGAAGGAAGTGTAAATAATTGAATGGAAAAAGAAAAAAAAAAGAAAGTACCAAAAAGAATAGTCATATATATATCATATATATATATATATATATATATATATATATATATATATAACATTAATTTTATATTATATGTGGGGATATGGCTTAGTAATATAGAGCTTTGAGTAGTTTGTATGTAATCCAGGGTATAATGCATAACAATAAAGGGAAAAATGAAAGAAAATAAAGAATGGAAGATAGATAAAGCAGTTCTAAAGGGATCAAATTTCTTCTCGGTGAATAACTGGGTTTATATGTGTATAAAATGTTAGAGTTTTATGAATATCGAAAATAAACACCCACTCAGGTTTTTGATAGCTAAATGCATACAAAAATGAATATAAACTTTTTTATATTGTTCATATAAATTTACAAAAAATAGAACCAACTACTCTCAGAACAATTCACTGTAATAAAAACAAAACAAATACAGAATTAATTTACACTAACCAGTTGAAAAAGATTAATTAACAATACTTGCAGTTTTTGATAGTTCATATAAATATTGCTGATGGGGGTGTGAATTAAAATAACCTTAGTGAATATCACATTTGTATTTTCAAAGTATGTGTTTTTTAAATTTCGACAGTTTCTATTTAGGGTATTCACATAACATGATAAACAGCAATTGTGTATTTTTCCTATATGAGATCTCCCTAGTAATATTTCACATTATATTGACAACATACTTGAATGTTTAATTGGATGATAAGAAAATATAAACATACATTTCTAGTTGAAGGAAATATGGTTTTGATTATTTCTAAAGTAGTTTTACAATACATTTTTAATAAAGTGAAATGAAGACTATTCTAACTCTTACAAAAATATAGACATTTCTGACCAAGATCAAAGCACATTTAGAATAAATGCATCTAGACCCTAGATACTATCTATTGTCAGACTATTTTGGTTTTACTTGGATCTATTTCTTTATAATCTTGTTTTTTTTTTTTAAACAGCTAGTGCCAGGTTTAACTAGAAAAAGCAGTAACTGTTAATTGTGAAGACTCCCATTTCATTCCCCTGCCTAATTCTTAGAAGTGACATCATTTCTGAAAACATCAACAAAATGACAAATCTTCACCTTAAATTATGGAAATAGGCTATTTGGTTTCATAGGAATATGGAATTAGATTGACCTATATCAAATACTTCAAATTAAAAAAAAATAATGTTGGTTTTAATGAATTCCTCTAAATAATGTTCACCAGGTCACAAAATTACTGTCCAAGCCTTCATTGCATGAAAAAATGCAAATAAAATGTCTCAAGACCAATATTGATTCAGAAATAAAGAAATTTCCCTGAACAGTTCTTTTCTTTTGTAGGCTCTGCCATTAACAGCAGCTAACAACTCCTTATGTAGTTTAGGAAAATGTACTAGGAAGTAGCAGACCTGTTCTCACAGTACTTAAATTACATTCTAATTGCAAAATGATGTAGCTCTAGATTGTTTATATGAACAAATGAAAATCATTCTTCACTTAAAACTGAAAATGACCTTTAGGGGAGAGAGGGATGATGCATCAAATGCATCCAGAGTGTTTGTACTGGCATTTGGAATCAGATCTTATGAAATAGATAACTACATGTAAAAACAGCCAGCTATGTTTAGGCAAACCATTATTGGCATGGAAACATCGAACAACTTTTAATTCTTACCCATATATGCTAAGTTAATCAACAAACTACTGTGACTTACCTGGAATTCTTTGTTTTAAAGGGGCGTGTGTTTATTATGTGATCCAGTAATCATTATAGGTCATGGCCAATTCCTTCTAGGATCATTTTATGGGTAACTCACATTCCTGAATACTTCAGAAAGCACTACCATCCACAAAATATGTTTAATGTTGTCTATTCTGCTGAAATCATTCAGGAAATGTGGATTGCTTTGTTTCAATATGGTTCATTTGTTCTCTGGTCACTATATTTAAGGAAATAAATGAAATAAACCATGATTCTTAAACAATAATATTCAATGATTTTACTATGTTCCTAATTATATTATATTGAATATTTAGTTTACTTACAAAAATGTCTAGGAGACTTCTATATAAAAGTATAAAAATTCTAAAGTCTTCTAGACTTTTTGAAATATTTTTGAGGTTAGAGAATTAAAATTCAGTAGGTATGAAATTCAATTTTATATATATATATATATATATATATATATTCTTTTCAGTTTCAGTAACACACCAATTATACAAAAATATAACATAGCAATATGATAAGGCATGATTGTCCTTGGAATTTATCATAGGTCAACTGAAGGAAGTCTGAGAATACTGACTCATAAGTGAATCCCTACGTAAGTGCATTTTCTTGGGCATGTAACTTGCACACTTAACAGACTGTGATATCTTGGGAATCTTAACAATTTTGTACCAGGGATCTTGCACTTTAGTTTACACTAATGTTAGCAAACATATGAAAATGTGAAAACAGCGTTGCATACAACTGAGATGGTCTCCCGGTTAGAGGAAATGAACTTTGCAAAGCACAAGGAAAAACTTCCTGGCATGTGCATTTTACAATAGAAAGAATGTCCAAGAAAAAAAAGGTAGAGTTGCAGGTAATCTTGCACACCTACTGCATGTGACCCAGTTCCAAAGCAAACCTGAGACTCCTGAAGAGAAGACAGCATTACATCTCAAACATAAAATTTTTAAAGTAGGTGATTGCTTTCTTTGTGTTTATTTTAAAATATTATACCAATATGACTAAATTTGGGGTTGATTATGACTATTGCAGTTTTAATTCCAGGACTTATAAAATAAAAACCTTAAAACCTTGGATGACTCTGTACGCCCAGATTAAAGAAAAGCCACAAAGATTCATGAAAACTAATGAAAGGAGAGTTAGTCTGGAGACAACATAAAGAAAGGAAAAGGAATATCTGCTAAAGCATTCCACAGAAGATAATGGTTTCCAATAAAGTAACCAAGGGAGCAATAAATTAAAGTTATGGTGTAGGGATAAGTAACTAACACCTTCTATCTTTTCTCCAGGGCCAGGATAAAGAAGAAAGACTGTTGCTAAAAAATAAAAGCACTAGCGATAATGAGAACAAAGTGACTGGAGATAGAAGAAACATAAAAGGAATGGAGCAATGATGGCATAATCAAGCCTTCTAGCTAAAGCTAAATGAAACACACATGACACTATCTGGGACTAGCTGTGATAATTATTTTATATGTGCCTTAGAAGCATATGGCATCCTGAAATGATGTGTCCACATATGTTGCTGTGTAATGAGCTTTCTTAGTGTGCTTATGCAGATTAGTTATTCAAGTGCAGCATGGAGCATGGTACCACCTGCCATCCTTTCGAGTGTGACACAGGCTGTAAAAGTTAGTTTACCAAGGATTTACACAGACAAGGTAATTTGACCAACACAGAACTTTTAAAGTTTGTGCAGGTAACCTCTTAGAGTATGCATAACCAACTATCAAGTTGTAGTTAAAAGCATGATAGCATTTATGTGACTGTTGTTAAATTCTAAAACTTATGCAATGCCAAATGACTTTTTTTGTAAAAAATGTATAACTTTATTTTTATCTCCACATTTTCACTAGTATTTTTAAATGACATTCTAGAGAAGATTTAATTGGCTGTGTTTGATGAGCGAAGATAAAATCTTGCTGTCTAGATACTCAGTAAAACGTATTAAAGACAATCATACATTCAAATTAAGACAGAATGAAGGCATTTTATTGGCTAAAGAAAAGCTTCTTTTTCAAAAATCGTGAACTTTTTTCTGATTTTTCACCATGAAAATTATACATATGTGGTCATAGTTAAAAATTTGAATAAGTAGTAAAAATGAATTCTTGTAATACCTAGAATATATAAGATAATCACACAGGCTCATTATTTTTCTTAAAGATTTATCTATAATCTAATCTTTACCCTTAATTTTGAGTGATTAGTGTATTCACACACAAGAGGAGAAATGTAAGAGGTATTTTAAGAATTGAATTATATTGCATAGTTCAAGAAAATGGGTGGTTGACATTCTGTGTTTGCTTTAGAGTTTATTCTTGCCATGGGTACTACTTAAACCTGGTGGACTAGCTTCTCATTCACTAATCATGTTGAATATTTTAGTATTTTCATGATAATGCCTCTCAAGTATCAAAAGAGGTACTAACATCTTTTTATTTTATTGGTTTGAGGTTCAGTAATAATAATTCCAAGACTGATTGATGGGACAATCCTATTGTATGACTAAGACTTTGGTTGATGTATTAAGTCTGGAACTGGTGTATTTATCTGTAACTAATTGGAGTGTACCTCTTTTGAACAAAATCTCCAGCAACTCAGTCACCTGTGACTCCTTACTGCTGCCAACACTATTGTTTTTTAGTCAAAATTTGACTCATATCATGATCTTGCATTTCATATTAAACTATGAATTCATAGCTTTATCTGTAAACAAAACAAAAAATTAACTAAATTCAATATTAAGAAGTAACATTAGAGATAAATATAATGGTCCACCCCTGTAATGTTGTTCTGTAGGTGGTGGAAGTTGGAATTATAGCTTTGTCTGAGAGGAATCTCAAGACCCTGCTTCAGGAAGCTGGCCAACAACCAACCAACAAACAAACAAACTCAAAGTATTCCACTTGTATAACATCAGAATATACCACAAAAGGTAACAACACAATTCATTTTTTTTCTTCTTTTCTTTCACTTACACTTTCAAAGTTACATTGCATTAGTGTAATTTTACATAAAACATACTAATAGGAGAAGCACGAAACTAGATCCATGTTTTGATGTCACATAGTCAGGAACTCCCATAGTATTTTCCCACTATTTATAAAAATAGAGGCAAAATAATCACTGTCAGAATTTTTTTACAGTATGTTATACAGATATAAGCTCATAGAATTATAAGCTTCATTGGGTATTACAAATTTAGTGGCATTAATATTCTTATTATAAATACTATAAAGTTAATTTTCACATAAATTGGTTGAAAAGCACATTGGTGAGATAGTACTTTCTTGAAAAACACCTTTTGTTGTTTTAGTTTATTTAGAGAATTCAAATATCTAGTTAGTTACCAAGAAAGTGAGGTGTAAAACAACCATTCGTGTGCCTCTGTGGTCCAACAGTATAACATGGCATGGCACAAGGCGGGTAGCTGCTCATGAAATAGAGAATGGGGGGGAAACATTATCAACAAAAGGAAGAGTGCTCAATTATTTTAAAACATTAATTAACTATTCCCAAAGAAATATGGTAATCAGAGATATGTAAACTGTTGATTGCACTTCAGTTAGCACTGAATGTGCAGCATATGGAGCAATTAAATCTTTATGGATCAGTGAGAATGTAATGAAGGTGCTTTCCAAAGTCACTGTTGAGATTATTCCCGAAGTTAGAGACACATGAAGGTCTTGTAAGTCATGGTAACTTCATAAATCCCTTACCCAATTATAATTTGTATATTTGTTTGCTGCCTTACTGATAAATTTTGCTTAGAAAATTAAAATATTTAGCTGCTATAGTTCTGCAGGATAGTGATTATATTTATGTAAAAGTTATAACTTGAATTATGAAACATAGCTATTTGAAAAATTTTAGAGACACAATGCATATATAAGCATATATATTTGTATGTATGTATATGTATATATGTCGGTCCTGTATTCTGAAATTTTCTCTCTAAAATAACATCTAAATCTATCAATTACTGGTTGGAAATTAAGAACAATAGCAATATCCTTAATTCTTTTTATGATATGTGGAAAACTACTTACCAATAGCTTGAAAATGTTATCCTATATCTATTATTGGCAGCCTAAGGCTTCTGGGATGAGCATAAATTCTTTTGTACAGTAACTCCCTTTCTCTCCCTCTCCATCTCTCTCTCTGTCTCTCTCTGTCTCTGTCTCTGTCTCTCTCTCTCTCTCTTCTTTCTCTGTTACATATAAAATTGTAAGCTTCTTTATTGTTATTCAAGTAACTTCAGAGTTAGTTATCTTACCCTAATCAGCACTTCCCCAAACTGCACTACATTCTCTTCCCTCTACCACTTGAAACTCCAACCCCACATTATTTTTCTTTTCCTGCGTATACTGTATCTTGCCCTTAATTGCCAATGAAAATGTGATGAAAAGACTGACCACTAAAGACAGTATCTACATTGGGCAAAGAACATGGAGAAATCAAGCCAGTGTGCATCTGGAAGCTTTCTTTCTGCTTGACAGTCTCTTTTAGTACTGGAAGGTGCTGTGGTGATTGGGAAGAAAAGTCAACAGTTTTCTTCATAGATGAATGTTGTGACTTGAAATAATGACCAAAACTGCAAGATATGCCAATGGAAGCAATAGTGACATGAATACTATCAGGAAAACTAGAAACTTCTTCATTTTTTAATTAGATTTTTCCTCTATCTCTTCTTTCATGAATAAATACATGTCTCTGTTCTGCAAATCTGGGCAAGTAACCATGATTGGAGAGCTGGTATGTCCCAGAAATAAAATTACTAGTATTATTTTGCTAAACTAAACTAGTATAAAATTACCTTGCAAATCAGTAACTCACTAGCTGCATCTTAGTGAAGTTCTCAGGCATCATCAGAGAAATTTATTTGTGCAGCAATGGTAATTAATGTATAAACGCACAGGTGGTCTAAATGAAGAGAATACATACATGACTGAATAGCACTCAAACGTCAGTGTCTCATCTTTATTATACTCTTGTCCGAAGGTTAAGGGACCACTGAAGGAAAGAGAGAGAAAGATTTTAATAATCAGATGATCAGAATTTGAGGAGGATTGGAGTTAGACAGCATCTTCTGCACAGGCAAGGACTGCTACCACATGAACACACAGCAGTTTTAAGATCAGCAGAAGATGAATACAAACATTTTGAATATAAAAATATAGAAGAGGGTCATGGACCTCCAAATTTTACTGAGATGGAATGGAATTCTGATGTTTTCTGAGGGAGGGATAGTCAATTTTCTTTAAGTATGACATATAGGAGGTCAAGCACACACTAGTGGATGCTCCCACACCCTGAGTTATATGGTCAGATCAAATTGGAGTCAAGGTTATAGTAAATGAATAAAAAATATCTTTAAAGGATACAAACTTTGATGAGTAGGGTGATGGAAATGGATCTTACAGGAGCTACATGGAAGAGCTGGGGATAAATATGCAAAATACTTTGGATGAACTTCTCAAAGAGTTAATAAAAATGTTTATTAAAATAAAATTTTAAATGAAATTATGATCATATACAAACAGAAGATATCATTAGGAAAATATGAACAAGATTAGTGATATTTAAGACATAGTTGAGGCATTTACGAGATCTCAATATGCAGGTTTGGAAAAACATGCTTTTATGGTTATTTTCTTTCTTTTATTGGTTTGATTTTTAGTATTTACTAGTATTGATATAATGCATATTTTGAATCTCAACATCATAGCTTATAGCACTATAAATATAAGCAGCTATATTAAGTTATTTTTAGGTAAATGTTCCTTTAACTAAATTTTAGCATCCCATTAAGCAGGATATATTATATTCTATTTGTAATATTACTGTTATGTGCAACAGAAATAAAAATGAATACTATTTCCTCTTGAGTTGTAATATAATGAAATTTCAATGATAAATTTAATTAATACAATGTAACTAACATCATTTATAAAAAGAATTTAAGTTGTATAAAGATGAACTTTTAAAGAAATAAATTTTTAACTATAAAAGAGTTCATTAAGTTCTTAGACAACTAGTTGAACCTAATTTATTAATACCCTTTAGAATATCATGAATAAGGTTTTAATAATTTCATTAATGATTTTAACATTCATAATACTGGTCTACACATAATTTCCCTAACATGGTTACATATTTTTTACTTCTAATCCTAATGCTTAAAAAATGCAAAATTCTGAATGAAGCTAAAAATGTAGTTATTTTTAAAATATTCTTAAGTCAGGTTATAACTAAAATTCATGAGTAATATCACACAGGGTTCAAACTTGTGTGTTAAATATATGACAAAATGATGAATAGTCTTATCAGTTTACTTGAATGTACGGGAAAATATCGAATAGATTACAAATATTGTAAGTTATTAAAATTGAAGCACAATAGCACATGTGCAAATTTGTGTTAAATAAGCCATGACTAATATGCAACTATTTAAGTATTTCCAGCACGCTGTACTGATAACCACACTTGGTTGTATTTTGGGTTCTCCACTAATTAATGTTTTATGAAGTATTAATCATTTAGAGACTTTCATATTTTTAAAAATTTAGCTAGATATTTTTAAAAAGCTAAGAAAAGAAATAGAATGTTTCAGGTAATATTTTTAGGTCAATAGTCTCCTAAAGTTTTGGAGATCTTGGCCTATTTTAAGCAAGCATGTTGGAACCGAATATTATAAATGAATTCACTAATCACTAACCGAATGTATTTAGACACTGAGACTACTAGCCCAGATTACTTCACAAACTGGTGTGTTTGGGTTGATTGACGTAACTCAGAGAAGGAAAGTTCTGTTGCTAATAATCTGTTGTTTATATTTTGATGATATTGCTAAGTCATCCTGAAACATCTTGATTGCTTGACTTTCAAATTGATAAACTACACATAGACAGAAACATTTTGAAATAATCTATTGACCTTGATGGTTGCTTATATTTTAATTATAGAAAAATAAAAAAAAAAAACACTAAAGGTGACCGAACACATCATGAAATGTTCCTACTTTATTGGCTTTTTCTTTCCTTTTCAAAATATTTTTTAAAAAAAGTCTCATTTTATATACCAGTTTCTTCTTCCCCCCGTCTTCCCACTCCTCCCACCTTCTCCCTATCCCATCCACCATTCACTCCTCAGATAAGGCCTCCCATGGGGAGTCAACAATATCTGTCATATCACTTGAGGCAGGACCAAGGCCCTCCTGGCCTGTATCTAGGCTGAGCAAGGTATCCCTCCACAGGGAATGGGCTACAAAGACCCAGTTTACATACTAGGGATAAATACTTATTCCACTGCTGGGGCCCCACAAACTGCCCAAGACACACAACTGTCACCCATATTCAGAAGACTTAGTTCGGTCTTATGCAGGTTCCCCAGCTGTCAGTCCTAAGTCAGTGAGCTCCCACTTGCTCGGGTCAATTGTTAGGTTAAAACTCTTAACTACCTGTGCAGCATTTCACAGGCTGACATGGTAGCAGTTTTAGTTGTCTGCTTGAAAAACAATAACACCAGGGAATAGAATCTCAATGAGAAATTGTATAGGTTATGTTGTCTCTTGACATAGCTGTGAAAGATCACCTTGATTACAGTAATCGACCTGAGGTGATTCAGCCTGAAAGTGGAAGGCACAATTTCCTGATTTGGGATCCTTGTTGGAACAATAGTCAGAAATCTAGATGAGTACTAAATTAGGCATTCGTTTCATCCTGGTCTCGCCAAGAAAATTTGAGCTCCTACCCTTGTGATGAGAGAACATAATCTGAGATAGTGATCCTAAATAAATCCTTTATCCCCTAAGTTTATATTTTGGTCACGTTACTTTTTTGCAGAGACATAAATGAACCCAAGACAGTTAATCAATATAAAACCCTGTTCTTATCAGATTTCTTAGTGAAAACAACACCCGAGTCAGAAACTTGCTCTGTCTTTAAGCTTGTCTTACTACTTAGGACACTCATATTTCTTCTGCGGGTTTGTCTTTCTAAAATAAAACCCAAAAGGCATTTTGACATTCTTTTGTATTCATCCCCCCCTCTTTTTTTTCTGATCCGTCTTTGGAGAGTACCCACATTCATTTTAGGAACAGGAAAAATAGTGTGTATTTAAATATTGCTTCTCAATTTTCGAGTCATTTGTATTTCCACTGTTTTAATTACTTTTTCAATACCCAAAGGGAATATCAATTTAAGGCCAAAAGACTATTTTTTTTCTTACAGTTCATCAATTAGTCCATCAAGACAGAAAAGATGTGTGAAAAAGCAAGGCAGGTTGCACTGCATCTGCATCCTGGAAGCAGAAAGCGGGTAGAACATGGAAAGAATTACGTTACAAAACTTCAAAACATTTCTGCAATCACATGCTACCTCCAACAAGTCTAAGAATACTAAATGCTTACTAAAGAGCACCACCAGCTGGAGTACAAAAGTAAAAACACACAAGGCAATGCGCAGCTAATGTGAAAAAAACACAACACAACACAACAAAAGATCTGGGACACATTGAAAGCAGTCCTGCAAGAGAAACCCACAGCTCCAAGAGCCTACATTAAAAGTTTAGAAGTCCAGGCTTCACCACTCTCTCCCACATGCAGAGGGCTTAGCTCAGAGATCATGAATTTCCACTAACTTGGTTCAGTTGTCTCTGTAGATTTCTCCATCATGATCTTGACCTCCCTTGTTCATGTATTTTCTTCTCCCTCTCTTCCATTGGATTCCCAAGCTCAGCCTGGTGCTTGATTGTGGATCTGTGCATGTGATTCCTGCCCTAAGTTAATTGCCAGATTTTGTGGACTCCCAGTGGGAGCTCTTACACATTGGGAAAAGGGAATGGGGGCTAGGCTGGTGGGGGAGATGAGAATGTTTGGGAGGAGGGGTGAAAGGAAGAATCGTGGTTTGAATGTAAAATAAAGAAAAAAGTTTGAAAGACAACAAATAAATGATTTACAGACTTGACTCAATAATTTGGAAAAACAAGAACAAAGCAAACCTGAATCCAGTAGATGATAATAAATCATAAATGTTAAAACATAAGTTAATAAAAAAATACAAAGAATCAGTTAATCTAAAAACTCATTCTTTGAGAAAGTTAACAAGGACAAAAGACAATTGGACCTACTTACCTAAGTTTAAAAAAAAGAGAGGCCTCAATAAAGAGATTCAGAAATCAGTAAAAAGGCCTTACAACAAATATGAAAGAAATTTAGATTACTATAAGGGAATGTTGTAAAAACTTGCTACTCCAAATAGTTAAAAAATTTAAAAGAAATGGATGAATTCTGGATTCATACAAACTTGCAAGAAAAGACCAAACCTAACAACCTTTGGAAAATGAGGAGATTGAAACATTAATAAACAAACAAACATACAAAAAAAAACAAAAAGAAAATACTTGTATCTAAAAAACAACTCCAGCTGAAATGGATTACAGACAGAATTCTGCTATACTTTAAAAGACCTCCAACTGAGTTCGTAAACAATTTTCAAAAATTAGAGAATAAAGGCTAAGTCTCAAATATATTCTACATTGCTAGTGTCAATTTAAAACAGAAAATATGTGTTCACATACACATATAATATAAATAAATTCAAGCAAAGAGAATGAAAAGGGTAACAGTTTCACACTGATATTCCAAATGAACATAGATGCAAAAAATTCTCAATTAAATACTGTTGTAAATATCTGAAGCTAGAACAGTTCATATTGAATGATGTAATCCTGACAAAAAAAGACAAACACATGTTCTCTCTAATCTGAGTTTTTCATAGCTCTCAGTCTTCAGATGTGAGTACATATGCTGTAGAAAACAGAAACTTGAAGAGTAAAAAAGAACCATCTCTAGATTGTGGGTTCATGGGAGAAACAGAGGTTAATAGAATGATACAAGTGATCTGATAAAATGAGATAAAGAAAGCTTTTAATAGGGTGTTGTAGAATGATAAATATAGAAGAAGAAAACAGGGGAAACAACATTACGATAGTCTAAAATTTCATATGAAATTATGCTTTTATAATACTGTAAGATTATGCATAGAAATAAAGTTAAAATGAAAAAAACCTTTATCTAGCTTAGTGATATTTCTCCAAGAATAAAAGACAATCTAACAAAAACTGCAACACTAGGCATAAGAAATCCTCTTTTGAGTTGTTAGTTAGGGTTGTTCAAGAGACTCCTAAAACGTTATAGGCTGTTACTCTTGTCCTTGGTTGCCTCTAGAGGTGGAAGGTAATTTTTCCTATTGCTGAAGAAACCATGCATTTCCAACACAGGACCAGATGATTTGATCTGAAACTGTTATGACATCTTTTTCCCTAAGAACTAGTTATCATGGTGCTAGAAGGTGCCAGGAGTTATTCAAGATGATGGAAGCACCAACTGTCTTCAGCTATGACACCCAAGAATGATACCAAATACCAGCATGACACAATAATCCATTTAGTGGCATGCTTAACTTAGCAGTAACTGGTAGCTCTCTAATGGGGCCATAGGCCTGAACAGCAAGAGAGAAGTAAAGCCTGATACTGGAAATATCCCAACATTCCAGGTCAAGAAAATTAATGGACTGTGGAGCAGAACCCATACCCACCACTTAAATAAACAGGCATAATACCTAACTACAGTTTATATATTTGTTCATATACCCACATATAAGTGTAGTCCTCATTCCTCATGAGGGAATATTTTATTTTGGAGCAAGAGAAAAAGATCATTAGAGAAAATTACAAGCAATCAATATCCAGAGTCGTAGAGTTCCATAGGATAGTTCTACAGATTAAGAAAGTTGATAAGTTCAACTGTGAATCCATCAGGACCTAAAATTTTCTCCCAGGGCAGAGTTTAATTATTAGTTTATTGATTGTTTTTCGTTGTGTGTGTGTGTGCGCGCATTTATTTTAAAATCAATATTTCATTCTTTTTTGCCCTAGGGACTATCATTTCTATGGGGAATGATATCATTGTATTATTGAAAACATACAAAAAAATGAAATTACTATATAACTCAGTGATTTTTCTGCAACCTAAAAACCCATGATAAGGATGCCTAAGAACTACAAAAATATTTTTACTTTGATGTTTATACAACATTATTCAAATAGTAGGATGAAAGTTTACAGATTCAGTAAAAGAGAGATCTATTTTAATAGAAGATCAACACATGATCAAGAATTGATAGATGTGACATAAAGAAATACCCCATGTTAGGAATGGTCCTAAAAATTAGCCTCTCCGCTGACACAAATAATTCCAATCAGACCAAATCAATCCAAATTAAAAACTATCCAGGTTTAATTGGATGTCTGTGCTCTCGGGCGGCACGGGGGCAGAAAGGAAAGCCAACAAGACCACCAAAAAGAAAGAGGGAAGACTGTGTGTTTATTTTTCCGAGGAGCAGTTTAAATAGCTTGTGAGAGTGATTTTGACCTTTCCTGGGAAGGGGTCAAGGTTTGGTGGCACAGGGGAGGGATCTTACAAAGATGAATGCTGGGGTGTGGGGGGGGGAGAGGCTGGGATTACATTTCAGACTCTTTGTACAAAGGGTAAAAGGAAGCTGGGGTGATTCTTATGACCAACATTTTAGGTTCTCTTTGGACAAAGGGGCATCAACTTAAGTCTGGCTACTTCCTGCATGCATGGGGCAACGTGGGGGAATGGAGAGATTTGTGTTGGTGGGTTTATGCTCATGGAGAGGTATGTCTGGAGAGGCATCCTGTTTACTGTCATCCCAGATATGGCAGGCATCTGTTCCTTAAGGGAGACAAGAAGGCAGGTGAATAGGAGAAAAAATATTGCTGTTACCTGTCTTGTTTGTATCACCAAAGATGAGTGTGCCAGGATGAGGAGTAGATTGAATATGGGTAATAAGAAGGCATATTAGCCCATTGACTCTTGGCTATTTGGAGTGCCATAGTCAAGGCAATTAATTTGGCCTTTTGTTAATAGGTTCCCATTGGCTAGCGGGTTGCTTCAACTGTGTTAATGGAAGTGACCACTGCATATTCTGCCTGGCAGTTTCCTGATTTTTCAATAAGGGAATGTCCATCAACAAACAGGGTGAGTTTGGGATCTGTAAGTGGCTGGTCTAGAAGACCCAGATGAGGTGAGGTTAAAGCCTCCACAACCTCTGGACAAGAGTGAGAGAAAGTACCAAAGGTGGGGGGTGCAAAAAGGAGAGTAGTGGGGTTTAGGGCAGGATGGGAAGCTAAAGTAATTTGAGGTTTTCTAGAAACAGTAAGTGAAATACCTTGACTTGTGAAGGTCCAAGAAGAGGGTGGGGGGTGTCTCAGAAGGTCTAAGAGGCAGTGTGTGGAATATACCATAATTGGCCTGGACAAGGTGATCTTGAGAGCCTCCCAAGTGAGTTCAGCTGCTGGTACCAAGGCTCTCAGGCATGGTTGCCATTCACAAATAATGATGTCCAGATGTTTGGATAAAAAAGCAACAGCCTGATTTGAAGGCTTAACCCATTTGATTAGAACTCCCACAGCCACTCCTGTCCTCTCATCTGAGGCTTCATGGGGTTTGGAAGAGCGAAAGAAGTGGCTGTTAGAAGGACATCTCGCAGTAGAAAGAAGTTGTGGCCAAGGATGGCTGGTTGGGTGAGAAGCCCTGTAGGGTCTCTCTGGCTGCCTGGTACAGAGGCTTGGCTGTTATGACAAAATTAGGGATCCAATGGTGGAAGAACCCTAGCAGGCCCAAAAATAAGAGGATTTGAACCCCTGTGTTTGGGGCTGTAAATCCCACAGGGACTGGACCCTGTTAAAGGTAAGGGTCCTAGACCCCTGGATAAGTTGAACTCCCAAATATATGACTGTAGGAGAGAGCACAGCTCAGCCTTAGTTCATGAGAGTATATCCCAGGGATCCAAGGAGGTTCAGGAGCACAGAGGTGGCCTGTTAGGACAAAGACAATATAGGACTGTAGAGAAGGATATCACCAATGTATACTGTAGGAGTGAGCTAGGACCTGGGTCAAAGTCTGAGAGATCTCAAGCCAGAACTTGGCCAAAAAAAATGGGGGCTGTCCTTGAGGGAGAGCAGTCCATGTAAGCTGTCTGGAGGAACAGGAGTCAAGGTCCTCCCAGGTGAAGGCAAAGAGGAAGTATGAGTCAGGCTGTAAAGGGACAGTAAAGAGGGAATCCTTTAGGTCCAGAACAGTAAAGTGGGAGGTGGTAGGAGGGACGTTAGACAAGAGAGTATATGGGTTGTTAACCAGTGGGTTATCTGTAATAACTGCCTCATTTATGAGGCAGAGGTCCTGAACCAAGCGGTACGGGAAGGATTGGAGTGTTACAGGGTGAGTCAATAGGAATTAAGAGTCCTTGAGACAGGAGACAGGTGATACTAGGATTAAGGCCTCAGCAGTGGGTTTCAGAAATAAGAAACTGGGGTCTGGAAGGGAAGGATGAAGGGTCTTAAGGACTGGCTGGTGGTGAGTAGCAACCACGGGAGTGAAAGCATCCCATACTTGGGAAGCTACTGGAGAGTAGGGACAGAACAGTCTGGGGTAGGAACCTGTAAGGCTATTAAAGTGAGAAGAAAGTGTGACTCAGGAGAGTGTGTGGGGGCCAAAGGGAGTCTGGCCCCAAAGCAGCTGAAAATATCTCAACCCAGTAGAGGTTCAGGGCAAGCAGGTATGACTAGGAATGAATGAGAGAAGAATCACCCTGCAAGAATGCAGGGCAGTGGCAGAGTTTTAAGTGGGCAGGAGGAGGTCCCATCTACCCCCATGACTGAAATTGGTGAGGGAAATATAAGGTCCAAATAAGATGTTAAAACTGAGTAGGTAGCTTCCATGTCCAAAAGAAAAGCAATGGACTTATTCACTACCTGCAGCATTACTCTAGGCTAGGAGAGGTCTATGACCCTGGCCAATAGAACCAGTGCTGCAAGACACTGGCCACTGAGGGAGGGGCAAGAACAGAGTGCCCAGAAACCATGGGCATTTATCCCCATGGTGGCAAAAACTTTCAATGTCCCAGAAGATGGAAAACTCAAGAATTCTCTCTGGTGGCCATCACGTCCCATTGTCAAGGTCATATTGAGGGCAAATCTTAGTGCATATAGAAATTAGCAATTCGGAACAGTCCCAATTTATAAAGAGGAGAATTCTGGGAAGAGAAAAGGCTGAGTCTGTAGTTGTAACCCAGATGCAGATGAAGCAAGATGAGAATGCCTTGTTGATTAAAGGTTCCAAGCCACGTGGCTGACACAGAAAAGAGTTATGGGTTAATGTGAGATGTAAGAGTTAATAAGAAGTTTGAGCTGATAGACCAAACAGTTTATGATTAATGTAGACCTCTGTGTGTTTCTTTGGAACTGAATGGCTTCAGGACCAGCCTGGTGGGATAAAAACCTTTGACAACAACCCCCATAATTGTAATCAATGTATTCCAAAATATTTTTATAATATTTATATGTCTTTGTATGCATTATTTATTGAATTGCTTCAATGGAATATATAGTGATAGATTATTGCTGTAAAATTTTGAAATTTTACTTCTGAAATATATCAAAAAATATGTCTCAAAATAAAATATTTATTAAAAATACCTTAACTAATATATTCATAAAATTATAAGCTACAAAATGAGACTTATTATAGGAATCATAACACTGACACACATCTCATTTAAATCTATTTTATTGTTTTTTTGGTCCCTAAGCATGCTGCAGTTTTAAAATCATACCTTATAAACACTGATGTTTTTCTATACTGTAAGTGTAGATAATAGACTAAAAATATTTAGTAAGCAATGTTCACTGATGCTGTTGTGTAGACTTTGTAGTTACATTTTAGAATACACGTGGCTAATATTTAGTATACTTAGAATATAAGAATTTTCAGGATAGTAAATAAGCATTAACACTAATTTAACCCAAAACAAAAATTTATTTAACTCTAGTAAGAAAGTCTGCTTCCCCTGTGACCCAGTATTGACAGGATTTTATTCTGTGAAACCCCTAAATTATATTATTATATTACATATTAATACACAATGTAGCAATTTTAGAATATTAAAAATTTACTTTTTAGACTAGCAATCATATTGACTACTGATTTCAGCTACATCTGTGTCTTTTGATACAGTGTCTATATTAGCACTAATTTTCTTTGCAATTATATATCATGGGAATGGCTGTTTCTTCAGACTTTATGGACAAATGTATGCAGCATCCGATTTCTATTAGGTGCCCTTTAACATCTCTTAGGCATCAGAAAATTAGAGGGTATTGAAATTTGCTTGGTATTAATGGTATCCTGTGGTTACTTTAGCTGGTATTCTTTAATAAGCACCAAAAGCTTCTTTGTACCAGCAAAAACGCTGTTGCATACATTCATATTTTCATTGATGTAGCACTTACTTCCTTTAGATATCTTTTCTTTTGCATCTATACATGGTGCACCAAGACAAATGTGTTGAATTTTAGTCCGTTTAGCCTTTTTACAGTGTATTCAGACCTTCTTCACTCAGATTAATCATTTCTAGCATTTTTTTAATCAATACCCTCCAATTTTTTTTTCACTTGAACAATTACAGTCTGTACCAGGATTACTAGTGGGCATTCTAATCGTATTTTCAGTGGTGCTGCTTTCAAGGAGACATAGACACATTAAAAGCAAAAGTTAGAACAAAGTCATTTAGATGAGCACATATCATTGGGCCTCAAAATATTTAAGCTTCCAAACCAAAGTCTGTTGACAGATCAGTAAAACAGACACCATAGTAAAGAGGAGATGGAAATGAAAGCAAAGAATGTACTAATTTGATTGGGGGATCTTTGTCAGCCAGTGATCTTTAAGTGGTTGGATGAGGTTATGGTGTGACCTTTTGGATACCCAGAGAAAACCACCAGCATGATGTATCAGCAGGACACAAAAAACAAGACTGCCAAACCTTGCCACGGCGGGGTAAGATGGTTCTGAAAATTTTCCTGAGTCTGAAAATGGTCTGTCAATTTTGTTAGGCCATAGCCAAAGTTGGTTGCTTCAACATTGCAAATGTGATTTTGGGTGATTGCTCAGGTGGCCAGTTGTCCCTGTCATACACTGCACATTTTGGAAACTGTTTGGTTGCACTTCCTGCCTACTCAAGTAATATTATCTCTCTTCTCAGGCTTTCAATGGGGTTGTAGATTAGATAGAGACAGTCATAGTTACCTTCCTCTTATGATTTAGCCAAGCCATTTCCAATGCAAGACTTAGATCTTTAGAATAGAATGTTTACTAAAACATTTAATATGTTATCCTTGCTTAATATTGTTTATGTTTGCTGTATTCCCAATATTATACTTGATATCTGTTTCTAGTGTAAATAATTTTTTATTGGGTTTGAAACTCTTTTATTTAAACAAAAAGGGAGGTGAAATGGGATCCCCATCAGCTGTCAGCCAATGATCTTTAAGAGGTTGTACCAGGTTAGGGTGTGTGACCTTTGGGGTACCCAGAGAAAACTGCCTGCCTGCTCAGGGTTCTCTCTCTCTGTGGTTCCCACACTACACAGCTGATGTTGGACTTCTCATTCCTGTTTAGTAAGTTTGCCCCTTATAATAAAAATATATAATTAAAATATCTTGGAGTTAGCCTGGGATTCTTTTATCTGCATCTTTCAACATAATGTAATAGAGAAAACAAACAAACCCTACACCAGAGTGATCATATGCTGAGGGTGAAAACTGCCATCTACCGTTTTTCTTAGTTTAAGATTGGCAGAGAACCTCAATCAATAAGGATAATACAAAGGGAAATTATGAAAATAAGGAATATTTCCCATAATTGGTCTATTGATCAATAGCTCTTTTCTTACTCCCATGTTCTCTTTATCTGAAATTCTAAACGTGAAGGATTTTGAATTTATTTTTATATTTACTTTCTTCTTTGCTCACATCTTAAACCATTGACCATTGCTTACATCTTCAGTTTCCAGTAATCTCAAGCCTTATGTGCATTTTGTTTTTAAAATATGTTAATGATAACATATTTTACACCTTTGAATTCTTTTCTACATAGCAAAGACTCCTTGATAACAAGGTTCACACATTTCTGCTTACTTCTATCATCCTCTTTGTTCCTCTTTTGTTTTCAAAATCAAGCTCCCTTTCACAGAGTCCAATACTACCCACTGTGTTTGCCCTCAAGCATTTCTTTCCACTTTTTTTCCCTGGGACTTCACTTTCTCTTTTCTAGTTGCTCTCAATATTTGCATTTATTCCCATGGAGACTGGCTACCTTAATGTCTGTTTTCAAAAGACGCTTCGCAGATGCTCACATGTGAATGCCCATGGATGCACATAAACATCACACCTGCACCTTTTGAGGTTACCTTCATGCAAAACATCAGTATAATTCAGAACACTGTCCTGGCTAGTATTGGAATTTCCTGTTAACATTTAAAATATAATTACATTTAAATCTTTCAGGAGGCTGCATTTCTTTGCCAGTTATTGCAATTTAAATGGTCCATCTTGCTGCTATGCTGACACTTTGTCATACTATTTATATTTTTAGGAAACTTGTGAGAACTAATTTTCAGTGGGATTGTTTCCTGTGGAAGCAAACACATCTCTTCTGGGGATTGCCTGTAGAAATGTCTCCACATTTTAAAGGCCTTCGATTCACTATTTTTATGAGTGTGTTTGCGAAGAACTCCCAAAACATACATAGTCTACATCTGCATCCAATTCCCATGCTAAAAAGAGAGGATATTTTCATTCAATGAAACTGAATTTTGGCTAGATCAACATTAAAGTTGATCATTAAAGTCCCACTTTGATTCTCTTGCTCACAGACAGATATGGAGTAAAAGCTTTCCTGCCAAACTTATTTTGAATTCTCCTTTGCTTCTATGCATCTAGAAATTTTCATCCTGGATATATGTTTAATAATGTATGTTACATTTTTCATTTTTCCATAAAACATTCATTAGTATTATTACTGTTGTTATTTAAAGTAAGTATTGATCTGTGTCACCCTTTTCTCTTTGGTAAAACTTTATTAGCTAGAAGAGCAAGTAAAATTCTAGCTGAAGTCCAACATTCTAGCATGCTCTTTAGAAAAGCCATCACCTCAAGTTTAAATAGTCAATTAATTTCTCATTTATACTTGAAATATGCATTCAGAAATAAAAAATTATTATGTGATAACAAGTGAGGATTACTTGAAGGCATCACTTTATCAGTTTGTATGAGCCAACAACACTTCCTGGTACCTCGTGTCACTATCTTGAAGACCAAAATTCACAGAAAAAAAAAAGACCTTGATTTTCAGAAGGTAGTTGTATTAAAGGTGTGCATTTAAGAGAAATAAAACAACTCTCCCCACACAGAAGAAGGACAGTTCCTAAGGATAGGTTACCATTGAAGGTCTCAATTTAGGAATTAATAAAACAATACCCGCTTGCAGCATGGTTGTCGGCTTTTCAGTTCCTACTCCTAGCCATAAGGCGTCTGTGTGATTCTCTGTCTGAGTGTCAACTTTGGAGTGTTGGATACATATTCTAAAACCTATGTAAGTTCTGGTCACTCACAGCTTCCAAGCACAGGTCCATTAAAGTGCTGAGGTAAAGGGTATAGAAAGATAGAGTATACTACACCAAAAAACATGAAAACAGAGTATGCATTTGATGAATTAGAGTCCCTATAAGATTTGTGGTCTCTGGCTTACAACCATAACAAAAATGCTGAGAGAACCAATGACATATCTAGATTTAGATCAAGGTAGACTTTGTTTTCTCTAATTATAAACAGAGCTGCTTGTTTTTCAGGCTCGTACACTAAATTGCTTAGCTGCAGTCTGCTCCTCAACTTCATCAATATTCTACACCTATAATGCTAATAAAACAGATATGTTGTTGTATGTGTTTTAAATAATTGGAAAAAATAGGTGAACATGACTTAACATGACTGACCATGGACTCTGCAGCTTTATTGAAACTTGATATCAAATGTTTTCAGAGAAAAGATATTACTAATTATTTAAAAAAACAAACATTTACTTTTAGTGTTTCTTTTTATTGTCTACTGTTATCAAGTAAAATGTTTATGGTTTTAGTTATTCAAGTTGTAAAACTGTGCAGAATAAGACTATTTTGGACACAGTTAACTGCCTTGATTTGGTCTTAGACCCATTTTGTGAGATGGAATCCAGTTTCCTAACTAAATCATAGGGAAGATTTTAATACTATGTAAAGTTAGCAGAATATTAGTATTGGTTTCTTTTTTAGAACCATTCTTTTACAATTTTCTCTGTGTCACAAAAAAAAAAAACTGGTATGAGATTCATAATCATAAGACAGTTACAGATCACAAGATCTGACTGAGCTCCTGTCTTTGAAATTAAGCTACTACTCAAATGGTTTGAAGATTTGATTTGAATATCTGAAAAATGCACATTTAACAGTTTGCGTGTAAAGCAGAAAATTGTTCATTTTCGACCTATGTGCACTGTCAATATATATGAGTTTATTTTAAAAGAATATGAAATTATTTCAATTTTATTTTCTTTTATGCATAGAACAATGTTAAAAAAATATTTCCCTGTGCCTTTACTTATGTATTTTGCACAAAATTTCACTGTTCAGGATGACCATTCTTACAATCCACCTTTCCCATCCCATAGAGGTCTGGGATTTTAGGATTATGTGTTTAAAATTCGAGGTTCCTCTAGTACATACATGCCTGTGAGCACAAAGACCCTAGTATCCACTGGGCGGTGGTGACACACACCTTCAATTCCAGCACTCGGGAGGCAGAGGCAGGTGGATCTCTGCCATGCACCGCGCCCCCGTCTGCACTCTATGTGCTACTGATGGAGGAATTACTTTCATTTAATAAAGAAACTGCCTTGGCCCATTTATAGGCCAGCCCTTAGGTGGGTGGAGTAAACAGACAGGATGCTGGGAGAAAGAAGCCGAGTGAGGAGTCGCCATGATTCTCCCACTCCAGACAGACGCAGGTTAAGATCTCCCTGGTAAGCCAGCTCGTGGTACTACACAGAATATTAGAAATGGGTTAGATCAATATGTAAGAGCTAGCCAATAAGAGGCTGGAGCTAATGGGCCAGGCAGTGATTAAAATAATACAGTTTCCGTGTAATTATTTCGGGGCATAAGCTAGCCATGTGGGCGGCTGGGTGCCGGGGACGCAGCCCTGCTGCTCATACTTTTACAGAGTAGGCCTGTAGGCTGAAGACAGATGCCCCAACGGTACAGAGAAACTTTGGGTGACTGTACAGGCAGCGAGATGTCTCTGTCATTTCTAAAGTTTGAAGTTTCTTATTTCTTGTTTACTTAGGTAATATTATATCCTTCTGGAGTTTTTGATGGAGTTGAAGAATGGTTAGTTATAGTTCTCCTTACTTATGATAAAAGATAAAATAGATATAAATATTGTAACTGTAATTCTTGCTTGATAACCGTTTTGTTATATGTAATTTTACTATGTTAAAGTTAAAGCCTTTCTTTTTTGTTTAAACAAAAAAAGGGGAAATGATGGAGGAATTACTTTCATTTAATAAAGAAACTGCCTTGGCCCATTTATAGGCCAGCCCTTAGGTGGGTGGAGTAAACAGACAGGATGCTGGGAGAAAGAAGCCGAGTGAGGAGTCGCCATGATTCTCCCACTCCAGACAGACGCAGGTTAAGATCGTCCCTGGTAAGCCAGCTCGTGGTACTACACAGAATATTAGAAATGGGTTAGATCAATAGGTAAGAGCTAGCCAATAAGAGGCTGGAACTAATGGGCCAGGCAGTGATTAAAAGAATACAGTTTCCGTGTAATTATTTCGGGGCATAAGCTAGCCATGTGGGCGGCCGGGTGCCGGGGACACAGCCCAGCCGCTTTTATTACAACATGCTACAATACAGTTGGAAAGCTTCGGGCAAGGGGCTGGAGGTTGAGGAAACACACACAGAGACAGACAGACACACGGACGTCTAATCACTGGTACGAAGGCCGTTATTTCATAGCACCATGCAGGCTTAAATACCCAGCAGTCAATGGCCAACAGGTGAAAATCCATCCTCTGTTCCTCTAGGCAAGGCACAGCTTTTAGTAACTCCATACAGAAGGCTGTAGCAGGAAACAGCAGAAGAAGGTCAGGACTCCAATAGATCCCAACAGATCTCTGTGGGTTCGATGCCAGCCTGGTCTAAAAAAGATAGATCCAAGACAGCTTGTCTCAAAAAAACAACAAAAAACAAAACAACAACAACAACAACAAAAAAAAAACGAGTATCTCCTACAATAACATATTTGATTCTTTATTATTGGGCAATTCATCTCTTTTTCTTATTTTATTGTACTGTGTTCTGTTTATATTATCTATATGTCATAGATACCTTTAAAGATTGAAAGCCTGTGTCATTAATTCAGTGTTTCTTATACAAAATAATGGTATTCTACAGAAATTTATAAATAAAGCAAAGAAAGTTTTATTCAGTCCTGAGAAATATAGTCTGTGCTGTTTACAAGCACACTGGTTAGGAACCAGAGCTTAGTAATTATACTTAAGTTAGTAAAGTTAAAATCTAACTATTTTTACAATAAGTTCATCCCACAGATTCAACAATGGAATGGGACATTATAGATATTAAGCCCTTTTCCAATTTTAGTTTTTTTTCTCTTGAAACAGAATATATATGGATAAAAATAACAGTAATAAATAGCTGTGGCTAACAAAAAGATTTGCATACCCTCTACAAACTTATTCAACATTCACTTTGCACTTCAGGCTTTACATTAAATGTCATTTACATTTATATTTGTGAAGAAGTTGCAGAAGGGTTTACTCAGCTCTCACTTCTTGGAGCTTTATGAAACTTAAAGACAGTTGGTTTCCATACAGCAGAGGGCAGATCCTGAATTTAATGGGTTAAATGACAAGTCCCTTTTAATGTTATCAGGTATTTTTGAAGCTTGGATATCATAGCTCCATGGAATATAACTAAATTTTATTTAGCTGCTGTTAGTGACTATTAACTTATATTTTTACTGTATCATTACACTTAGCAAATTATTCAGACAGTTCATGAAGAAATTTAGAAGTTTAAGAAACTGTTTTCCATTGACCAACTTCCCAATTTTAAGTTATCTTCTAATCACTTGTCAAAAATCAGAGATTTCTGTATGAAATACAACGTTGCATTACTTCCTTTTACATTCTCCTTTGTTAACTTGATTTTCAATTAGGTTGTATATGATCAAAATCTGAAAATAAAATTAGTATTTATATAATATATAAAATATATATGTTTTATGTATTATATATTATATCAATGAAATAAAACATATCAGATATCAAAATAAGAAATAAAAATATATATCAATAGATGTAATTGTAAGTTATTAATTATGAAAATATTCTTGTTAATTAGTTTAATACTGACTTCTGCATTCTGTCAGAAAAATATCACTCTCTCAGACACGCAGGTAGAATACCTATATTGCTGTAGTGTATATAGATGACTTAACTGGAGACATTTTCTATGATGCCATCCTTAAACTCAAACTGTACACATTCTGAAAATTCTGTCATATAATTAATTAAATGTTGGCCTTCAGTGTAAAGAGAGGGTTTAGAAAATTCTTCTTTTACTTTTCATATCTTTATTTCCATTTTTATAAAAGCAAGTTGGAAGTTTTACTGTTTTACCAGGGTAGAGAAGTAAATGGGTATAAAAATTAATATAGAAAGACTTGAAGTAATTCACCACTAACCTCCAAGCACCCAGAGATTACTTGCTCATGAAGATAAATTAAAACAATGTTAGCATATATAAGTTTAGAGGAGACTCAATGACTTTATTCAGATGGAGAGACTGTGGGAGACAAAGCATCTCAGAAGGAATGCTCTGTAAAATCTAATAAGATTTCAGAAGCATTATGAACATACGCACCATGGAAGAAACATCTTGCTACTTCTGATGTTATAGTTCATTTTGTGGCAAGATGAGTTTGGATTAGGTGTGTGTGTGTAGTATGAACACATATAGAAGTGAAAATATTAGCTAGAGCTATATACAGATTTAAAGACAGAGTTGTTATACAGTTTAAATGAAGAAATGAAAATCTATATTCAAAAATGGAGAATTAAGGGCCGGGCGGTGGTGGCGCACGCCTTTAATCCCAGCACTTGGGAGGCAGAGGCAGGCGGATCTCTGTGAGTTCGAGACCAGCCTGGTCTACAAGAGCTAGTTCCAGGACAGGCTCCAAAACCACAGAGAAACCCTGTCTCAAAAAACCAAAAAAAAAAAAAAAAAAAAAAAAAAAAATGGAGAATTAAATACTGTGCTATGATCTGAGAATGCAAATAACTTTAAAGAATCCCTGTAACTTTCTATATAAATTGTATTGTAAAGAGGTATCAATCAGTCTTTTATTTGGCAATGATGTCTTATACTTTGAAATCCAAGTTCAGTGACTCAACCAAATTCCTAAAATGATTTCACATAGCTGGACACTATGCTTTCACACCTCAATAAATTCCATTCAGATGGACATAGACGGCAAGAGGTCATGTTCAAATATAATTGATGAAATTCTGTTTCCTATGGCTTGAGAGGTTTACTTACAGTCCTTGATTTTCATTGTTTTGTTGGTTTGTTTGTTTTAGCTTAGAAATGTATATGTCCTAATACTAGATATAAAAAGATGCCAAGAAACAGGTTTCAGTTCTTCCCACTAAACAAGGTTTTAGAAATTATGATATCCTAGTTTTGAAAAACACCTTCAGCACTGCCTAGTGTGAAACTGAGGCAGTGGAATTCATTTTTATAATTTCACTGAATTTTTTTGTTTTTGTTCATATGGCTATGTGTGTATACAAATACGTTGTGGGAAGTACACATCCTTTTAAAAAAGTACAAGATAAATCAGACAATTGAATATTTCTTAGCAAATAACCATTATCAACAGTATTATTTTCATGTTAGGGGTAAGACAATTATATAGAAACTTTACTATATCATCCATGTTAACCTCAGGCATAAAATGACACATAAAGATAAATTTTGGAAATTTTGGGGATTAAATCCAAGGCCTACTACAAACTAAGAAAATGGCTTAATATGAGCTATAATTATAGCTCCTGAATAAATTTTCATATATAAATATAAATCATTGTAGAGTTAATTTAGCTGTGAAGTAAGCAGCACAAAATTTCACAATAACAAAAATACATTACTTTCATTTGTTATTTAGAATTGCAGGAGAAAAGCAATTTATACACAATTAAAAAGCTAATATATTTTTACTTAGTAACTTATGCCAAACCTAATAGGACATTTTGAATACACAAGAGAATATGTGTAATATAAAGAATATATTTGGGCTCAACATAAAAAGGCAAACCAATAGTAGTTGATATAAATTATGCTGTTTAAAGCATTGAAAAATGGCTTTTGTAGTAAATATGGATGATTTAATTTTATTAATATAATTTATACACTGCTAAAAGCAGATCATGAAATTTTCTTCTCCATAGAAAGAATCGTAAATAAAATTATATTAGTATAATTTTTCAAGAGATTCATGCATAACTCATAATCAAATAACAATATGCATTCTTGTCAGAGATTCTGTTTCTGAATCCTATGCCACAAAATAGTTAAGCTGTTTTATACAGTACTGAACATGGTCATTAAACTCAATTATGCGTAACCTTGTTCTTATATCAAAAAATTCAAATGCTTTAATGCAAATACAAAATTATAATTTTTTAAAGAACTATTATTATTTTCAATTTTGTAGTGCTGGTATTCAACCAGAGACTCATGTACCTCTCCCTACCACAAAACAATTAAAAGTTATATAGTAGTCCCCACATTGAATGGACTTGTCGAATATGATTCAGGTTTGCAAGTAATTGGTTTTTCAGATTCATTGGGCATACTTCAAGAAGCACACTGCAGAAAAGTCCTATGAGTAGGAATGCGTAAATATTTCTTTGCTGATTCATTTTGCAAATATAGTTTGACCTACAGTATAGGGAAGTTTATCAATGGAGTGAGGTTGATGTCTGAATTTTTAATGTTATTATCAAATATGTGAAAAAATCTCATAGACAAAAAAAGATGCTATAAATGTGAACCAGGTAGGAAAGGCTCTTTCCATCACAGTTGTCTTCAAATAAGCAAAATAATCTTCCATGAAGGGGAACAAGAAGAGTGTAATCAAAGTGATAAAATCTTAAGATATAATTACTCTTTACATTTACACCAAATAGTAAAATTAATTCCTCCAGTCATAAAGATTTAAAAGTATAATAAATGTAATAAATATTAAACTGTGAAAAAAACACATTGTTCTCTATTGTCAATTGACTCATTGAAAGGTAAACATTATTTTTGCTCTCTATTCCAATACTTATAATCAACATGGCTTGACTATAGCCTCTCCACATTAAAATCAGTTATAACCCTTCCTTTCAAGTTGAACCTGTTCAGAAGGCAAATGTCTGAAATTCACTTGCAGTGTTGTTTTAATTAAATTACATGATTTAGTAAAGCAATGTGTACTCAAATGAATATTTCCTCTTCTACGTTAATATTTCCATTCGTCTTTTCATTGTTCCAATCTTGTTTATGCAACTATTTCTAATAGAGATTATTCTCAGGAGATTTCCTAATATTCTATATTGTACTATCTTCTTGTCCTCTCTTCTTCAGGTTGTAGTGCTATAAATTGAACTGTGATATATCCAGTGGGACTGAACTTTCCACAATTTGTTTTATTTGTACTTTTTCTTGTGCGTGTGTGTGTGTGTGTTCAAGCATGCATGTGATAACCACTGTTTTCTGCAAAAAGAGGAGTCATGAATAAAGAGTTCTAGCTACACGTATCTGTGGTTGCAAAGATAATATTTAGAATGCAATACATTCTTGTGTTGGTCTATACGAAATGCAGGATTAGGTTCTTTAATAAGATAATTGCCTCTCTAGCCATGAAAAGCTGGCTGAGTTTCAGTATCAGGAATGATTTACCTCCTATTATGTGGGTCCGAAGTCCAATTATACAGTGTTTGGGTGCCACAGTCATGAGTGACCCTTATTGCGCTTTTACAGGTATCTTGCTATGCTCATCTTTGTGGTGTTTCACTGGTGCATTAGATACAGAGGAGTGTTTAATTGCCTCCCTCCATAGGCAGCTTGATTAGTATTTTTGTAATCATGGAAGCTACACAGCAGGAAAATATTTTAAGCTGCACAGGAACACTATAACTTCTATTTGTTCTGCCCTTCTCACTTCTTCCCTTTCTACTCCCAAATTTATGAACTCTTCCTATTACAGTGTTTGTGTGTATGTGTACAGAGCTGGCCATTTATATTGGACTATGTATGAGTGCTTTCATCATTGGAGGCAAATAGTGTTCCCTCTCTCAGAGCCATTAACTTCTTTTGCTTTTCTGTAGATATGACAGGGAGCCGGTACCAGAGAAGTCTCCACTATAATGTTTTCTGAACAAGATCAGAATGATATCAACACCAGCTCATGAACAGGAGAAACCATACCACTTACAGATTAAGTTTATAGTTCTGTTCAGTCTCTTCACAGTTTTCCATACTGGCTATACAATTTTACAGTTTTAAATGCTCTCTTTACTCTAAATACTCATAAAAAATTTGTCACATATAAAGTTACAGACATTTCCTAACATTATGAAAGCTTTTGCTCTTGCTTTCTATGCTTTGCAAAAGGGATAGTATGCTTGGTTTGCTTTCTTTTGTTGACAATCCTATTTACCAATATTTGTTCTTGTCTCTGTTTTTGGAGTCTTTCCCAGAAAATAGCTGTCCATTGCTATCGCTTGAAAATTACCTTTATGTTTTCCTGTGGTGTTTATAGAACTTAATTAATGGCATTTAATTCTTTTGTCTATTTTGAATTGATTTTTATGCACACTTATCCAACAGTTTTGTACTTTAAAGACTCTACATGGCAGTATCTTTTTTTCTCTACAAAAGCTTGCAAATTAATGCTGTGAGTGTAAAACAAATTAAAACACACAACAACAGAATAAAAATAGACTTTGGCAGTACAATTAACAGAACACCAAGGATACTTGTACTTTTAAAAAAATATCTAGAATATAACAAATTATATATATACAAACACACTGTTCTAAAAATGTGAGTAAAAGGGATATGATGTAAAATATTTCCAAATAAATATAATAAAATTCCAATTTGACAAGAAGCATTAAATTACTTACATGAGTAGAATATTAAAGCTAATTAATGAAAATTCTCTAACTAATGCAAATGTTGGAGAATAAAGCAGCATCAGATACTTGGATGCAATGTGTATGTAGAAATAGAAATATTTCAGAAAATATAAGCACCTTAGAATAAAAGAAGAAAACGCCATTAATTCAAATATATGTGATCCTATGTTGACATTGTAACTCGTATGGAAGAACATTTAATGCCTAACCAACACAGAGCTGAAGAAAAGAGAAAATTTAAAAATATCAGCACACTAAACCACATTAAGTAAACATAATAAATTGTTCATTACTTTCTTACTTCAGATACAAAGGTAAAAGTGTAAATACTATAACAAATTTTATGATTAATATTTAAACTGAAATTTTAGAAATGACTTCACTAAATCCTTCAGGCAATGATGATTTTTTTTACCTGAATTAAAGCAGAACACCTACCTGAAATTGTAATACATTTTGCAAAGAAATAACTGATAAAATGACAGTAAAAGCAAAAATTTGTAGAATACGGGTAAGTTTGCACATCTTGTATAGAACAGAACACAAAAATATACCTGGGAGAGAATATGAAACACAGCAGATCTTCATAGGTGCTAAATTGTTACAATAAAAATTGAAAAAGTCAAAGTAGAAAAACAGAAAGATTGCAGTAGGTACGTTACACCAGGGAAATGGATACAAATAAATGGTTCTTGTAATTTAGGAAAGTAATTTGCCAACATAAGTCACTTTTAATGAGTGACATAAAAATTATACAAATTATTTCTTCATTACAGGTTATAAATAAATAATTCTGCCAACTTGGCCATGAATTACAATGTTCTATAGGAACATATTCTGTGATGGCACAGAAAATGACAATGGTTCAGAATCCACAAGGAAAAGAACCCAGAGCATCTTTGACGTTTAACATCCACAAAATGACATATTGTCTTATGTCACAAAGAAAAACTACCACAAAGAAAAGCATACCTGGAGAAAAATGTTGACTGAAAGGTGTAAGGAAGAATGATTACACTATGAAACTATGAAATCTTTAGAAACTCTCAGTGCATTTTAGATATTTTGTGTGGTGTGGTGTGTGTGTGTGTGTTGATAAATATATTAACAGAATCTGCTCAAACTGTGTGTTTCCTTCAAGTATATTTTACACATACTCTGCACATCCCAGAGAGTTTGTTTGTAAGGGTACTGTTTTTAATGCATTGCTCTCCAGGTTGAGGTTTCTACTGATAAGAAAAGCATTTCATTTCATCTGAAAATCATTAGCAGTGAAAGCAGTAAGTTGAGCGTTGAGTACTAGCTTGATACAGTTATCCTCAGTGTGGGTGAATATACATTTCAAACAATGATTTTACATTCTGGTGGATAACGCAGATAATTCACCACACGTGAGAGCACTTTTTCTTTAGTAACTGAAATATTCTGATGCAATTCTGTGACTTTCAGTTCAAAGAATCGTTTGAATTTTGATATGTTCTTCCATCAAGTGGAAAATAATCCAAGATACAAACAAACACAGAACATAAGGTTATGCCTTATGGTAGTCTAAAAATTAAGATTTTCTCTTTTTTTATTGAAATCCTTCCTCCTTCCCTCCCTCCCTCCCTTCCTTCCTCCATCCTTTTCTCCCTCCCTTCTTTCTTTCCTATCTTTCTTTCTTTTCTATATGGTATTTTAAAAATTTATTTTCATGTGTTTTCTCTTTTTTTATTTTCAGTTTTTCCCGGTATGGTGTAGACTCCTGCTGGCCCTGTCCAGGTTTCCAGAGTGACTGTGATTTCGTAAATGTGTCACTCCTGTTGTACTTTGAGGATTTATTTTCTTAGTGTCATCCACCACCCCTGATTTGTACCATCTTCTTGCCTCCTCTTTTGCCAGGCTGCCTCCGTCCTTCAGTGAGACAATTAATGTAATCCATTTAAGACTCACTGTCCCAAGGTCTCTCAGTCTCTATACTTTATCCAATTGTCGGGCTTTTTGTGTTATGAGATACATCACAGAGGTTTTTAAATCATTTCAATTGCTTTTGACCTTTCTTTCAAAACATTATTTTGTTAGATTTTTATTGCCTGCTTTCTATATATCAAATCCCAGTGTAAAACATATAAAATCCACAGATTTATCTGTTTTTTTCATAAGATTTTGAATTTCAAAATTAAGAGGTTGATTTAAAAGAATTTTATAAGTTTTAGAATCTTAACTGTTACAAATTTCAGTTTTCTGAAGAGTTAAAATTTGTCATAGTTATGTAGTTAAAATAAGTGAAATAAGTTTAAAATATCATTTTAACCAATAAAATAAATGTGAATAAAAGACGGATACAAAATTTTAACAAAATAATGACTCGCCCACCATAGGGAGAGTGTTAACAAAGACAATTGTGGCTGGAACTGAAAAGCTACATAGAAAATAAATGAAAACTGTCATAAATTGCGGGACCATCCTCTTGAACATAGTTCTCACATATTAAAGCATCAGTATAGACAGTGGTAGTATCAACATCTGTTTCAACACTACCAACATCCTCTTACAATTCATCTTCTGCCACAAACCTCTTAGATGTTAGAGAGAAAATATTAGTTACTCCGCTAATTCTGTGACGCAAAAATATGGAATGAGCAACTCATAAGAGATTGTTTATTTTGAGTTTACAATTCCAGAGGGTTAGAAGTAGTGATGGTGGGAGGAAGGCATGGAAGCATGAGTTTTTTGCTAAGTGTTCGAATCTTGGATGGCAAGAACAAAGCTGGGAAAACAACTCGCACTGGGACAAACTTTCAGGTTCTTAGAACCTGCCAGACTTCCCCCAGCAGAGCACCACTCCCAGAGTTTCTCTACCTAGAAACAAATTGATCAAATGCCTTGTGTTGTGGGGGAAATCCCATTCAGGTCACCACAGTAAATAAAACTTTCTTTACCACAAAAGCTAACAAATACCTGAAGTAGGTATTTTGTTATGCAAATGAGAACCTAAAAAGAAAGAAAGGGGATACTTACTTCTAAGTCATACTGCTAAGTGTTAGGGAAACAATCATCCTCAGGATTATTTTCTCTCGTGGGAGATAAAGTGTCACAAAGGCTGAGTTTTTGCCTGGTTTTAAAACAACATAGTAAGTTTTTGTACTTCACTCATCCACAGAAATGGAGACATATTTTGGTCGTTTGGTCTTAAATATAGCATACTACACTGCCCATTTTTTAATTGTATCAAATTGAGTGATGTAGTTTTATCTAATTCAGTGTTGTATAATAGAATGTATATCAATGCATATTGTACCAATAAAAGAGCACTGTCTAGAACTTTTGGTATGACTGTCTTTGTGTTAATTAGGGAAGTGATCGGGAATCAAGGGTAAGGGAACTAGATTCTTGACAGCCTCAGTGACATCCTCTCAGTACCTCTTTACACAAAAACGTACCGAATTTCTCTAAAGTTCCAAATGTATATTGCTACTTGGCACTCAAGTATCCTTTAAACAGAAACAAAGCCCTTACTTGCTTCTGTTTAACAGATGCAAATTGAAGCCCACTTTCAGATGTTTTTATTTCTATTTGGTTTCTTATTGCTGCTGCACTGCAAATGTATAATTCAGAGTGGAAAAATGAAGGACTGAAGGGAAAATCAGTTACATATACATGCACATGCCTATGAGAAAAAGAAGACGACACTGAGTATATGATACAGCGTTAATTTTAGTAAGTGGATTCAGGGACAAACTTAATTTCATAAGCATTCCAAATTATCTTTAACTATAAACTTTCTATTTGGTAGAAACCATCACCCCAGCTCCCTAACAACTCCTTTATACAAAGGGTCTGGAATATTATAGTCAGGGGCCTCATCTCAGCCCCTGGCACCCATCTTTGGAATACTGGGCTGGAAATCCATTTCAAGCCCCCTCCCCTGGTGGTTGCCTTACTCTAAACTCCACTTCTGAGAAAGCCTGCCAAATGGTAACCCCTCCCCAGGGAAGGGCAATGGTGACCACTCCCACAAGCTACTTAAACTGGCCCCCCTCCAGGTCTTCTCTCTCTCTCTCTCTCTCTCTCTCTCTCTCTCTCTCTCTCTCTCTCTCTCCCCTTGCCATGCTTTCCAGGTGCCACCAGTGATCATTGAATTAAACAAGGGCATCTTTCATTTGGTCTGATTGGAATTATTTGCATCAGTGGAGAGGCTTGTCTAAGAAATATTCCTAACACTTTCTACATAAGACAGATTTATCAATTGAATACCTCAAAATGTTAATACCAACTGATATGATCCTTTCTTCTGATTACATAAAATTTGATTTGACTTCCACTAACTTTTTTCCTTCAATATGTTTGCCAAGAAACATTTTCCAGGGAATTAAACAGTTTCTATATTGATTTTTTTGTATACCAATAATAAATTTGACATAATCTGTGGTAGTTTGAATGTAATGGAACCACATACGTTCATAAGGAGTGGTACTACTAATAGGTAGTAGCTTTTTTGGAGTACGTGTTGCCTTATTGGAAGATATGTATCACTGTGGAGGTGGGCTTTGAGGTCTCCTGTATGCTTAAGTCATGCCCAATGTCAGTTCACTTCTGGCTGGCTTAGAATCAAGATGTAATACTCTAAGAACCAGCAACATGTCTGTCTACATGCCTCCATGTCCCCATGATGAGTAAATCTCTGGTACTGTAAACAGACTGTCACATTAAAAGCTTTCCTTTATAAGAATTGCTGTGGTCATGGTGTCTCTTCACAGCAAAAGAAACCCTAAAACATTACATAATCCAGGTAAGAAAGAATAGCTACACTCTGAGGCATGAATAACTTCAACCCTCTACACTTGCTGGAAAGTTTTGTAAAACTGGCAAGTATAAATTTAAAATTTAAAACAAACATTATGCTGTGGTTGTCTTGATCCTAAGAAATTTGAAATGAACCTACTTCTTTGAAGATTAAGTCTTTAACTTTAATTTGTTAAAAAAAAAATTATGTGTAGAAGCTCTCTCTCTCTTTTTCTGCTTGTATATCTTCTTTGCTAGTTCCAGGAAGATGGCTGGGGGCAGGGGTGCGAAGTATTGTTCTACGAGACTCTTGAGGCAGCTGTTACTGTCTTCCTCGTACTTTAAGAACACAGCTGGAGTGCAGGCGGATCTCTGGGAGTTCGAGGCTAGCCTAGTCTACAAGAGCTAGTTCCGGGACAGGCACCAAAGCTACAGAAAAACTCTGTCTCGAAAAACCAAAAAAAAAAAAAAAAGAACACAGCTGGCACAGCTGGCAGACCCAGCGCTTCCTACCGTGCTTTCACCTGTGCCACCTTCTCCGGGTCCTTCTGCCCATAATTCTCCTCAGATCTGACGCTGCTGTGGAGTGGCTCGTAGCAGACACTAAACCACCAGTCAGCTGCATTTGTTCTCCTGGATGTCAGTGTTGAACTTTCCAGTCACACTGGGGTCACCAAAGAGATTAAGGTAGTCGTCCTGGAGCTGAAAGAACTCGCCCATCTCCTGCAGCATCTTCATGGCATTGGCATGTTCCTTCTCCCCATCAATGCCCGCATGTACATGGCAGCTGCCACAGGCAGGTAGACAGAATAGAAAGCTGTCTTGTACTTGACAATAGATTTGTACCTCTTTTCAGTGTATCTGCCAAGATCCACATGGCCTTGGGGTACTGTCATGAGGTCAAGAGTCTGCCCAACCTCTGTCTTATAGGAATTCTGCAGAAAAAGCTCCAGCAGGTTCAGGTAGTGGGGCTGCTCAGCAGGCAGCAGATGCAGGCTTCCAGAAACAGCTTCATTGACAGCATCCATGCCTATGCCTGGCTTCTGCTACCAGTAGTTCTGTCCACGGAGAGTGAGAACGGAATCCATGATGTCATCTGACACAAGAAGGAAACCTGGAACAGTTCAACAGACCAGCCCACCCACAGTCAGAGCCCACTGAAGACTCTCGGCATCCTGTTTCCTTAGCTCCACCAGCTCCCGGAATGCTTGAAGCACAGTCAAACCCGGATTGTACTTGCCTCCCACGGCATTGTACTCTAGGACCTCCTTGAGCTGGGTAATGGCATCGCCTATCTCTGGGTGGCCTAGCTCGTCCTCAGTCATCACCTTGACAATCTGGGAGAAGTGCTAGACGAAATCCTGCCTTGGTTACAAGCCTCCAAATTCTGGTTCCCATTCATTCTGAGCAAGGAAACAAATGCTCGGCTTCTTAATCGACTTCTCCTGACTAGAATCTCTATTAGAGAGGACATGATACCTACGTATGCTAGTTATCTTGTGGCTGTCAATTACTATGACAAATGCATGACAAAAACAGCTTAAAGACAGACATTGTTTTTCCTCCCAGTTGGAGGATAAAGTCCATCATGACAATGAAAGGATGCAGGCAGGAGCTTGAGGCACGTGATCACACTGTATCTATAATCAGGCAGCGAGGAATAATGAATTCTTGTGCTTGGCTTCTCTTCTACCTTTTCTCTTTTTTAATCAGGCTGAGACCCTGTTCTTTAACATTTATAGCTCTCATTCTGGGTAGATTTTTTTCTGTTCTAGTTAAACTTTCCTACAAATTTACAGGTATGAGTCTCCAGGATGATTCCAAATCCAATGATTAAGCAGATCATTGTTTAATTAATAATTCTCAAGTGAAGAAAAGGATAAAAGGTAGACACAAATACAAGTACTTCAGGGAGACTGATTTTTAATTACTCATGTATTCTCATTCATTCTGCACCAATCCAAAAATCTCTAGCCTCTCATTGTCATGAAATAATTAAGCCCCATTTTACATGGCGATGAATTAAAGTCCAATCATTCCCCTCATGTTCTCAGTCTCAATTGTATATTGTTTTTGAAGGAGACCCAAACATTACTTGACTTTGTCATGCAGAAGAGTCAATTAGCCTTTGGTACATGACTCTATTTTTATGTCTCCACTCTTGCATTTTCAACCAATCATTGTCCTATTTTTTTTTTTTTTTTTTTTTGTAAATCCCAAATTATAACTTTCTCACCATGATTCTCATTTCTAATGCAGTTCTCTATTCTGGTAAAGTAGATTGTTCTGTCTTTAAAGATTAAGACTCACAGCTGAAAACAATCGCTGTTTTCTTCGTTAAAGATAGGGTTCTTTGCCTGGGAGTCACCTAAGTCCTCTTCATATATGTGACAGCTGTGTAGCTTGATCTTTTTGTGGGACTCCTAACACCGGGAACAGAGTCCTCCTTTTGTAAGACTCTGCTGCTGGCTTTTGGGACACTATTTCTCATAATGGATTGTCTTGTTTAGTGTTAATACAGGGCAAGGTGCTCTTACAATTTGATATATCATGTTTTTTGTTTTTGTGGGTTTTTTGTTGTTGTTGTTTGTTCTTTTGTTTCTGTTTTTGTTTGTTTGTTTGTTTGTTTGTTTTTGGAGGGGGTGAGATAGAGTTTCTCTGTAACTTTGGAGCCTGTCCTTGAACTAGCTCTTGTAGACCAGGCTGGCCCCAAACTCACAGAAATCCACCTTCCTCTGCCTTCTGCCTCCCCTGTGTTGGGATTAAAGGTGTGTGCCACCACCGATATACCATTTGTTGTAGATAAGTATAGGAGGAATGCCCTTTCCTAAATAGAAATGGAAATGGAGTAGATTGGGGGGAGGAAGAGAGGAGGTGAGTCAGTGGACTGTAAAGAAAGGAAGGAGTGGAAACTGCTGTCAGCATGTAAAGGGAATTGATTAAAGTAAAATAATTAATGCTAAAATATGCTTCTTAAGCTTCAGAGGCTTCTGTCTGTACCAGATGAAAGTAAATACAGAGAATTTTGTTCAGGGTGATAGATATTTTTCTAACATACTGATATTCACTTTTACCAGTAGTATCTGTTGAAGATGCTTTGTTTTTTTCCATTGTGTAATTTTGAAGTCTTTGTCAAATATTGCATGTCCCAAGATATGTGGATTTATGTCTGAAACTGCAATTTGATTATATTCATCCACTTCTTTGTTTTTATGTTAATACCATGTTTTTTTTTGGTTTTTTTTTTTTTTTTTTTTTTTTTTTTTTTTTTTTTTTTTTATTACTATAGCTCTATAGTAGAACCTGAAATCAAGAATGGTGATACCTCTGGAAGTTCATTGTTCTAGCAATTCTGGGTTTTTGGTTTCCATATAAACTTGAGCATTGTCTTTTCAAGGTCTGTAAAGAATTGCTTTGGGATTTTAATGCTGATTTTATTGACTCTGTATATTGCTTTGGTAAGAGAGACACCTTTACTACATTACTCCTATTGACCCATGGACGATGATTTCATGTCTTCTCCAATGTTTTTCTTCAAAGACTTGACATTCTTGTCATAAAGGCCTTTCACTTGTTTGGTTGGAATTACCCCGAGATATTTTCCAATATCTGTGCCTGTTGTGAAAAGTGTTATTTCTGTTAAAACCATATGGGACACCCGCTGAAACAGTCTGCCTGAGCTAATGGGAGCTGACCAGCACCAGCCAGACTGGTAAAGAACAGCAAAGAACCAAACCAGTCCTTCTGAATATGGTTGACAGTTGCATGGCTTGGACAGACTGAGGAACTATTGGCAGTGGCACTAAGATTTATTAACACTGCTTTACTGGTCTTTTAGGAATCTATTCTCTTTGGATAGATGTCTTGTTCATCTGCCTAGATATAGTAGGGAGGGCCTTGGACCTTCCCCAATGCAATGTGCCTTACCCTATCTGAGGAGTGAATGGGGCTGGCGTGGGGAATATGTGGAGGGAATGGGAGGAGGGGAGGCAGTGGGAGCTTGGATTGGTATGTATAATAAGAAAAGATAGTTTGTTTTCTTTTAAAAAAAAGAATAAAAATTTTTTAAAAAGAATGAGAACAAAAGAGTGAAAGCAAAATTACTACACTAAAGCTGATATGGATATCTAGTTTTTCATAATAACACTCCAGGCAAAGTACATTTTTCTTTGTCTAGACTTTCAAATACAGTATTTTCTTATCTTAAATTTCCCAAGACTTTATTTGTTTGTTTGATTATTTATCCATCCATTCATTCATTCATTTCTTCACTAGTAGAGTCTCACGTCACAGACCAAGATGGCCCCTAATTAATCATTCACCTACTCTGATTTCTTTGTGGTTGAAGCTGAGGACACTTAGCCATTTCTCAATAATTTCTCACAAAATAGTTTCTCCATTATGTGTACTAAATACACAAAAAATTCAGAAAATAAGTGTGTTTCATAGTAATGTTTGGTTATATTGTGATTTGTCTGATTGATTGAAATATATGATTAGGAATTCTTAGTATTTTATTGAGTTTGTCATTAACTAATGATGCAATTTCAAGTGTAAATTTTTCATTTTGTTATTCTTTTTCAATTTTTCCTCTCCTTTATTTTCATCATTTCATACCCATATCTCAATATATGTTGAATTTTGTGTATTCTTTCCCACTACCATCTTGTGGATAATAATGATACCACATTCAGTTCAGTTCTATCATGCAAACTTATAAGATCTGCATATAAACATTTATGGCATTCTGATATCACTTATATATACCTCAGACCTAAATAAAAGACTCTGTAATTATGCTAAAGAGAAGATTTCCTAATTCATTGTTTATCATTTCCGAATTCTAAATGTCTGGTAAACATTCAACAAGAGTTACAAAGATATTTTATTGTTTAAAATTTCAACTGACATTTCTTAACAATACAATATAATGCAGCTTACATCTGTGTTAGGACAGCTTCTTTTGAAGAAAAAAGTTCATAAAATCTATTATACTTAAGTCAAAATTTCCTGGAGATCTTCCCACTGGATGTCATGTGAGCAAAGTTATTACACGTATTCATTTCAAACCCTGTATATTTTCATTGGGTTTGGTGTACTCTACCACAATATCATTTAGAAGTTGGGAAAATACCTTATTTTAAAATTTGAGATAATAAACTTCTAACTTTGGTGATCTGTATAATTTTAATAATCATATCAGAAAATCTTTTGTCATATTTTGTCTTTTATGAAAAGATATTCAGTGTAATTGTGCCTATGTTAAGAATATATATCTAGTGACACATTAGTAGTCATACATGTAGTATGAAATACTAGTCTATATTTGAAATATAAATATGCTCTCAATTTAAGAATAAACTTAATAATGAACTTAAAAAGGAAATAAAATTTTCTATTTCTAATAACTTTACTTATTTAAAAAATACTACTAGCATCATCAGAGAAATGCAAATCAAAACAACTCTGAGATTCCATCTTACACCTGAAAGAATGGCCAAGATCAAAAACACTGATGACAACTTATGCTGGAGAGGTTGTGGGGAAAAGGGTGTACTTCTGCATTGCTGGTGGGAATGTAAGCTGGTACAACCCTTTGGATGTCAGTGTGGTGATTTCTCAGAAAATTAGGAAACAACTTTCCTCAAGTAATACCACTTTTTGGTATATATCCAAAGGATGCTCTACCATGCCACAAGGACATGTGCTCAACTATGTTCATAGCAGTTTTGTTTGTCATAGCCAGAACCTGGAAACAACCTAAATGCTGCTCAACTGAAGAATGGATAAGGAAAATCTGGTACATTTACACAATGGAGTACTACACAGCAGAAAAAAATGATGACATCTTGAATTTTTTCAGGAAAATAAATGGAGCTAGAACACATTATTTTGATTGAGGTAACCCAGACACAGAAAGAAAATTATCACATGTACGTACTCATAGGTGGTTTTTAAACATAAAGCAAAGAAAACCAGCCTACAAACCACAATCCCAGAGAATTTAGACCACAATGAGGACCCTAAGAGAGACTTATATAGATCTAATCTACATGGGAAGTAGGAAGTCTAAAAATACAAGATCTCCTGAGTAAATTGGGAGCATGGGGACCTTGGGGGAGGATTGAAGCGGGGAGGGGAGAGGCAGGGAGGAGAGCAGAGAAAAATGTAGAGCTCAATAAAAATCAATAAAAAAAATCAATAAAAAGGAATACTACTGGGACATTTGATTTTTCAAAGAACTGTGACACATGGGTTTAAAAAATTTAAGTTTTCAAAGTATATAAAATTGAAAATATGGATTTGAAGAGACAACTTAGCCATTAACAGAAATTGTTTTGTCAGAGCTCAGCATCAGTATCAAGATGGAGGCATCACAACGAACACGTGAAACCACGGCAACAAGTGTGCATGTAGGTGGAGGGAAGCTGGAGTGGCTTCTTGTTTCCAACCTAGACTAGAAAGTGGAGTTCTAGGTTCAGAGAGAGAGAGAGAGAGAGAGAGAGACTTCAGAAGAATCTGTTGAGAGTTATAGAAGAGGAAATCAAATGACCTCTCTGACGTATGCAGATAGATTTGCAAATGTATAGGCAAATAAGCTAAAACAAATACTATCATTAAAAGTAAGCTATTACTAATGTTTGCAGTTACAAAGTGAGGTTGTAGAGACCTTAAATACAACATATGAAATCCTGAGTAAGTTAAAATATTATTTTTGCTAAATTATTAAGTAACAACGGCAAGTAAACAAGATTGAATTGCACATATATTTAAATGTACTGTGCACACCTATGTGTTTATAAAGCAAAACGGCTTGTATAATTCTTTTAGTAATTATATGATGTCATCTAGTTCATTCCAAGCTTGAAATATCAAATAAATCATATAAAAAACTAAAAATAGTTATTTCAAACACTTTAGTGGCAAGATATGTCATTTGTATAAATGAGAGAATATTGAAATAGATGGAGAGATGGACATTTAAAATGCCTTGTCTCTTCAGATATTTAATCATCTCTGTTTCTATTATTCATCAATAATTAAGATTTAAATATGATTTCTTATTATGCACTAAGTGATGATTCATTGTAATTCATAGAACATATGTTGCCAATGATCCTTTCTACTAAAAATATTTAGAACTAATAACATAAGAGATTAAAAATTTTATTTATAAAATCTTCACAACTCAACAAGACTTTTCTGCTTAACATGTGATATTTAATAATCTGAAAGATTGCTCAATACTACTGAACACCCTTGTATAAAATGGAAAGCTGATACGTTAATGTGTAGAGAAATGTTTTGAAATGCCTTCCTAGAAACTTCTAGCAGGCATTTGAATTTGAATATGATTTGTTTGGGTAATCTTTGATGCTTAATTTTACAGATATGGCAAATAGTGTCAACTTATGTATTTAAAGTATTAAATAAACTGTCAATCATTTAGCATGACTACAGTCTTGCTAATCAATATGATAAAGTGATTGCTGTTATAATTCAAAAATAAAATTTCCAACATCTAATTAATAGGTTCAGAAAATTTAGTCAGCTACCTGCTTGGTTATGTTTCTGTCATACTTTTAAAACAAATGAGTTTTAACAAATTGTGTAGAACATATTTATGCTGTTAATTAAATACACCAATTTTATATTTTTCTGATATAGTCTGTTACACTACAAAAGTGGAATTGTGTGGCAGAAATATATTTGAGGTAATTAATTTTGATTTCCTTTAAATTTTGAATACAATTATTCTCATCTTTTGATTCATCTGGAAGATGCCACTGGAAATTATGATCTATAATTCTCCTGTTCCCTTTTTATTCTCCATTTGGCCTATAATTATATTAAGTAAGAGAGCTATTAGCAGAATCCTTCCCACTGTGTATCCTTATGAAATAATTGCACCACATGGCACACACACAGCTCATATTCAAACTGTTATTTTTGTTCCTTTAGCAACACAAATGCACCTGTTCTCAACACAATTAGGCTTGGCCATATTGAAGATAATCAAAACAAATAATGAAAAATTGTTTGGTTTGATTTGGAAAATAAGGCATAATGCCTAGTCAGGCATTGGAAAAGCTTTGATAATGAGCCTGGGTAGAATTAGCATATTTAATGAAAATTGATTCTGTTTATATACAGAGGTAATGGATATGCTTGCATAATTTCTGGGCACTGACTCTGAGATATTAATTATTATTTTATAATTTACCCAAGACAATTTCAGCCAAAGGAAGCATCTGTTTGGCACCAAGAGTCTACTTTGGTTTCATTATCCAGTTCAAGAGGAAAAGCTGAAAAGAGTCAGATAAAGTAGTCAAGGTCATAAGGACAAAATTTTATTTTGATTAGAGATATAAAAATCTGTCACATATCAAACCTTCAATTAAGAAAGTTTTCTAGTATAATAAATCTGTCAATATGTTACATGGATACAAAAATGGGAGAAAGGGTAGGGGTCAGATCAATTTTCAATTAAGTATCTTTTCTTTCAAATTCCTTCAATATATATTCATAATTTCTTTATCAATATTTTTTACAGTGTCATTGAATCTCTATAATTGGCTTATTATATAATTCTTATTTCTCAAAATAGAGTGAAAGTTATATTTTGGAAGACATGCTCTGTAAAATTGAAGACAGCTTTTTAAATTAATATTTATATACTTGTGTCAATATTTACATATCTGTATAAATGACTCAAAATGAAGGAAACAATTAGAGAGGCCTGTAAGATATCTCATGTGATAAAGGTACTTCCTGTTCAATCCTGTTGTTGCATGTATAATCTCTATAGCTCATGTAAAGGTGGAAGGAAATAGCAAATCCACAAAATTATCTTCTGAGAACTCACACACACGCACACACACCACATATACAATACTACAAACCAACATTCACATTCTCATAATAATATTAATAATAATAAAATTTAAAAATATTTGTAATTTTTATGTAATGATCATTGTGATCCTTGTCTAAAATATCTTTATTTCTTTGCTTGTATGCTTTCGATTTTGTTTTTCAAGAAAGGGTTTCTTTCTGTAGTTTTGAAGTCTGTCCTGGAACTTGATCTGTAAGGAGACTAACCTTGAACTCACAGAGATCCCCCTGCCTGTGACTTCTGATTGCTGGAATTAAAGGCATGAACCACCAATGTTCTGCCCCCCCGCCAAAAAAAAGAAAAGAAAAGAAAAAGAAATTCTTTAAAGACAGCATATTTTTATTTTTTTATTTTAACTTTTTAAATTATTTTTACATACCAATGACAGTTTCCTCTTCCTTCTCTCTTCCTGTTCCTGCCCTCACATTCTCCTCCAACAGCCCCAACCCAACCATCCACTCCTTAGAATGGGTGAGGACTCCTATGGGGAGTCAACAGAGTGTGCCATGTTAACTTGAGTCAAGACCAAGCTCCTCCCCACCAAATCAAGCCTAAGTAAGACATTATATCATAGTGAATGGATTCCAAAAAGCCAGCTCATGTTCCAGAGATAGATCTTAATACCACTGTTAGGAGCTCCAAAACCAGACCAAGATTCAAGGCTTGCATTCACACACAGAAGGCCTAGTTAGGGCACAGACAGGCTCCCCAGCTGTTGGTCTAGAATCCATGAGGTACCACAAGCTCAGATGAGCTCAGAGAGTATATTTTTTTAAAGTTTTTGCAATATGTTTTTAAATAATTGTGTAATCTTTTACAGGATAATTTTTGTTCTGTACTAAAGATATAATGTTATTAATATTATTACTTCACAAGTAATTTGAGGATAAGACAGATTATTATAAAATAAATCATAGTAAAATGATTATTTTTTAACAAGTATCATGGAAGGAACCTAGTTATTTGACTGTAATCCAGGACTTTTTTCTTGTTCTCTGTCATCATTCTAATTTTGAACTTTTGTGCCTCCCACAACATTGGGAAAGTTGAGTTCATATAAATTCACTGCTTTTCCTGCTAGGCCTTGCATCATTAATACTTACATTCTTGTGTTCTGTTCACTTTTTCTATGTATGTATGTTCTGTTGAAAACCCCAATGTATTTCTTTATAAAGTCCTGTAGTTTAATTGAAAAGAGCCTTTATGAGACTACATAATATTTTAGTTCATAGAGTAGGTTTTCATCTAATTAGTTTGATAATATCAGGAAAAATGTTATTCAAGAAATGATATTCACTGGAATATTTATTTTCTTTTACATAGTTAATTTAAAGGAGCAGGTTAAAATAGATATGTCAATATACATTTTTATAAAATAATTAACTTAAGTAGAAATTTTGGTTTTAACTTATGATGTTACATATTTGCAGTGGTTTCAATGAGAATGGCTCCCCATATGCACATTTATTTGAATATTTGATCTTTAGTTGGTAGAACTGTTTGTGAAGGATTAGCAGGTCTGGTCTTGTTGACAAAGATTTGTCACTGGAGTGCTCCTTGAGATTTCTAAGGATTCTTTCAATTACTCATGAACTCTCTTTCCGGTTTTCTATCTGAGGTGAATTCTCAGTTGATACTCCACCCACTTGGATCAGGCTACGACGGTCTCATTTCTTTCCTGTACTATAACCCAATGACATCATAAATCCAGAAATATATATCCTTTTGCCATGATGTCCTAGCACAGTAATAGAAAAGTAACCAGTATAGATGTTGGTACGAGGAAGTGAAAATTTGTTCTGACAGAACTGATAATGGTTTATGTTTCGTTTTGAGGAGCATGGAAGATTTTTGGTAAGAAAAGGAGTTGAAGACAGTAAACAGTCATTAATGGTACATCAGGAGGAGCCTTGATAACAGTAGTGCTGTGATCCAGGTGTACTGTGAAAGACCAGTTGAAGAAATTTCAGAGGGGAACAATATTAGCAACCGGGCCAAAGATTGTTCTTGTAATATTTTGACAAAGAATGTGGCTGTTCTTCCCCTCTTGGAATTAATTCTTTTGTTGTGGATATTTCAAGATAGTCAAATATTGACCTTGTTGCGTAGCTATTACTGATCAGTTAATCAAGGCTATAATGAAACAGAGCAAGGGAGGTTTTAAAAAAAAGAGCAGAATGAACAGTTTAAAGAAATCTAAGAAACAAGAGCTTTAATTAGATCCAAACTCGTGCATAAGTAAATTAAGGAGAGGTCAGTTCCACCTTGAGATAAGGGGAGGATTTCCAGTAGGAAAATGCCTCATGCATTTAATCTTCTACCTAAGCTTTTTGAAAGGAAAAAAAAAAAACTAAGGTAATTTTCTATTCCTCCAAGTCACCAATGAAAGTTAAAATTAAAATGGTGCAAAATAAGCTACTGCAAGTATGATCCAAGAGGATCAAAGTGGAGTTGGGCAGCTTGACTGAGAATGTCCCCCATTGGCTTACAAATCTAAATATTTGGTCTGCTATTGGTTGAACTAGATGGAAATGACTAAGAGAAAAGTCCTTGTTAGAGAAGCTGCGCCACTGAGGGTAGGCTTGGAGGTTTCAGAAGTCTGCTTCCACCCGAGGTGTGTTTTCTTTGTCCTGCTTGTTATATGAAATGTGAGTTCTCAGCTCCTGCCACAGCTACCTGGCATCAGCTCCCTCTGCTCCTCCTTAGTGGACTCTAATTTTATAAAATGGCAATCCTGAAATAAAATCTTCCTATAAACTGTCTTGGTCACTTTGTCTTATCACAATAATAACAAAGTTACTAATACACATACCAAATCTTCTTTCTATGATTCCTATATCAATGATGAAAATATATTCACAAGTATTATAATTTATATCATCTCAGCATTTAAACAATATTTATTTCTTTATTTAAACATAATTTATTTTAGCAAATTGCTGACAAAATTATTTTACCTAGAAAATTTATTATTATAATTGAATAACTGTTGACATCCTGAAAAGGCACAAAATGTTTGTATCAATATATGTTACTAGCATACTCATGAAATTGGGCTAGTGCTCAGCTATCATCTCTAAAATATTCATGGTTTGTTCATGTACTGAAAATTCGGTGGAGGGTGAATTCAAAAATTAGATTTATTGTACATTTGATTTTACTACAGATTATAGACTGTGCCATGATTGTTGTTTACTGCCTTTACCTTAATTTATAATTAGAGACAACAAAAAGTACAATGCAAAAATGTGAAAAAAATGTGTAGATTAGCTAGGAAAAAGTCCTGAGCCTTATTATAGTTGAGAACAAGTCAGATTTAGACAAAATAGTTCTAATTCATAAGGAAGTACTTACATTTTGTAGAAAATTCAAATCTTATACAGGAAAATTAGAAGAGGTTTAAAGCTACTATTGTTTACTAATGCAAATTTATTCAAAAAGACAGAATTTTAAGAAAGAGGCCCAAAATAATATGGTGCAGAAATAGGACAACATAGAAAAGCATCTCCCGAAGGTTTCCTTAAAAGCACAATGCAACCACGGCAGTTATATTCCAAGAAGCTAAGGTACATCTCTATACCCAAAATCTTTCTGTGTATGTTATATCTTTCTGTCTCTCATCTGCCTTGGTCTTGCACCCACCAAAGAAACCTGCCGAGGCCTGTGGGGAACTGCAAAGGCCTCAGGTGAGCCATCTTGTCCCTGTGAGGTCTCAGGTGACCCACAGCTGCCCCTAGTGGGACCACCTGTCCCTCTTGGAACCAGCCTTTCCATTCACCATATGTTTATAAACAATAACATTGGTGCATGACTCTGCCAGGCTCTCTCTACATTACTTCCCGTGGGCAGGCCAGCTGAGGACACATAGGGACCCTGAACTAGGACCACTTTGCAACATCCTGGGTGTGCTCCATCACTGCAAATGGTAAGGTTCCCTTCTCCAAGTCACTCACATTCACCTCTGGTTGCTTCCCATAGCTAAAAACATGAGCAGACCATTTGGAAGTGTTTCTCTCATACTGACCAGTTTTTTTTTTTTTTTTTTTTTTCCTAGGGCCACTTGGAAGTGGTCGTATCATGCTGTTTTGATTTTTGGTCTTTGTTTGTTTGTTTGTTTTTTTCTCTTGGGCCACTCTGAAGTGGTCTTCTGAAGCACTGCTGCCACTGTTGTCCAGACGGCTGGGAGTGGTCCTAGCTCCGGACTCCTGGGCTTGATTACCAACCCAGGCGCAATCCCAGAGATATCTGGTTAATTGCTCTTGTGTTTTCAGCATTTTCACTGTTCTTACATTCTTAGCCATGTGAGACAAGGACCCAAAAACTCTCCATGCAACTTCCCCCATTTTGTTTTTTACAGATCCTAAATCCTCTGCTTTGCTTACAGATTCCTAACTTTACCTGCCTTTACACAAACAAATGGCCTATGTACCCCATAGATGATAACCTAAAGTGTGAACTTTCTAATCTCTACCAGCAAACAAGACTTTTGGGGACCAGCCCCAACCGAAAACATTTCTTACCTGCGTAGAGGCATGGGAAAAAATGAAGACACAATTCACACCACAGTATCAGGAGGGAGTTTCAGGGATTATTCAGATCGCCAAATCACTTGTGTTTATTATTCAAACAGTTTTTATATCTTCATAAACTGGGGAAGAAGGTAACAAAAAGATTCATTAACATTCTCTTTCCTGAAAGCGTAAGTCACAAACAATCCCACACCAGTTTGGAATTATGACCAATAGAGAAGCTATTTATTTAAAGGGAAAAAACTTACAGATCACCTTCCAAGACAACAGTCCTCTGCTCAATCAGGAAGGGAACCTAGTATCCCAAAGAGGAGCCTAAAGCCAGCGAGAGAGCAGAGGGAAGAGGCCCATTTTTTTAAAGGGAGAGACCACGCCCCAGTGGGCTGGTATCTCAGCGGCTATTGGCTGAAGGAGCGGAAGGAGCTCCCACAACAGTTTCCTAGGTAGTGGGAATGACTTGAGTCATATTTATTTATGTCGACTTGGTCACATAGTGTGAAGACACCTCTTCCCCAAGTGACCTCATAGTTACAATGGAAAGGAGCAGAATTATATTAGCATATCCTGGCACCGCGGGATGGCACAGAATTTGCTTTACTTCAAAAGAGCCAGGCGAGCACCTCCTGTATGGAAGGTGCAAATTGCCCCTCTAAGTTGCTGGGATTCTATGACTGCCAGACAGACAACACGGGATATGAGCCTGCATTTTTTGGTCCTTACACAGTCCTGCTAGTGTCCTGCTGGTTCCATTTTTATTTTCCTAGGCAGCCCCACCCCACCAGCCTGCTGGCATCTCACACCTGCTTGCATTTCATGCCTGACTGCTCTCCCTTTTGCACAGCATTGCCCGTGTCCCATTGGCTACATCTTTCTTTTTCCTGGGCAGCCCCATCTCTACCCACCTGTAAACACTCTTTTCCTCGCTAGTATTCCTTCCCTCGTTCCCATTCCTTCTATTCTATCAGTCACTGCTACCGCTGGTCCCCCAGAAACTGGCAAGATTAGTTGGAACCACAAAATAGCTGTTTCCATGTTTCCATTTCCAGCCCTTGTTCCCTGGTGGTACAGTGAGGGCTCAGCGACATGCTGGCTCATGGTACTGAGTAATTTTCTTTTCTATTTCTTGTATTGAAGATTGTGTGAATGGTACGTGCCTTCACCATTAAATGTATGTTCTACACGGCCTCTATGTCTTTCTTGTTACTTGTATCTGTTTATAAAACATGCGTTCATAAAAGCATCGTTTCTCCATACAGCATGTGACTACCACCATTTTGACTAAGGGCAGTTCAGGTGACCACATCCCACCATCTTTACTGAGGTATTCCTTTCCTAGTCTTATGATTTATTTACCTTTTTTGTCTCTAAATTCCTCTGAATGTCTTTGTTACATTTGTGTTTTGTGCAGTGACAAGCTTTCAGCAGGGTCCATTAAAAACATCTATTTTGCCCAACTCCTGTTTAATGGGTGTGTGTGTGTGCACATATGACTTGAGTTGACTATGTATAAAAATAAGTTAGCTTTAACTCTATGTGCATATGTGTATAAAATTTAAATTCAACTGGCATAAATGTACATATATTTACTGTTAGATAAAATTATTCATTATATCTCATTACAAACTAAGAAAGCAATGTTTCATATTTTAAATTGGTATGTATTCTTAAATCTCTTGCAAAAATACTGTATATGTAATCTATCCCTGCTTAAAAATATATTAGCCGGTTCTCCAGTATTGTCAATTCTATCATTAAGCTTCTATTACAAGCAGTTTTTTTCTTCTTTGTCTTTTTCATGTATAAATCTTACCTATTAAGTTGAGAGCCAGCACAGTCAAGCTTGGACCCAGCTCCACAAGCGGATCTTTTTCTGTAGTTATAACTTACCTATCCCAATAAACAGTTCTTAATTGCTCAGAGATCTGGGAAATATGGCATTTAAATATTTAATTATTAAAAAAAATTATAACACAGAGGGAGTCTGCCTTCTAGCATCACTCTATTTCCTCCAAAGAAGATATATGGGCACAGTACAATGTCCATCCACAATTTGCTTCATCAACTGTCAATCACTGACTACTGGGCAAAACTAAAACTGCCTTTCATCTAAACTGAAGATCTCCATACGTGGACAAATGGCTCAGGTCAAGATGGGCTTGTCTTCCTATAGATTTCTAACCCACATGATCTTCTAAATCCTTGCAGGCCCTGCGTTAAACAGCAAAAGGCAAATACAACCCTCAACGACCATGGAGGACCCTGAAGAGATGCTCCAGGTAGACAACCGAGTAAGTTTTCTAACATTTTAAATCAATAATTCCTCAAGTAAAATTTAATACTTCTCAAAAATCTCTGATGCAGTTTGACAGCTGAGAGATATTTTCAGTTTAAAAGGACAAACTCACCAAACAAATTTCAGTATAACCTATTAACGTGTTCTAAATAAAGGGTGACTTAAAATACACGAATACCAGTGATTAAGATGTGTGTCTGCAACTTATAAAGGAAAGAAGACAAATGCAAGTTATCAAATTTCTCTCTCACGCTGCCTTTCACAGTTTTAAAGATACTTTTCACTGTACAAAAACATCTGTCACAATCATTCTAACATAAATATGATGCCATTTATATAATGTATATGTCTAAAACTTATGTTTTCTGGAAATCATGGCCTCTTGAGGTTTCCAAGATATGATAGCAATTTTTCCAGAAGACAAGTGCTAAGCAGGTTAGTCCATTTGGACATGTGTGTATACACTTCCCATGAATCTGCCTAATGATCGTTAGCTGTACATTTACAGTAGAGTTTTGTGGACTCCAAATAAAAATGTTAATTATGTGATGAGAGAATGAAAAAAATATATATATATACATATAACAATGACTACATAAATAAATAACATTGGAGCAGCACTAAAACTAAATGAAGAAATTCTTTTCAAAATATGGTACTTATTATAATAAAATGATATTTATTAATTGCAGGGAATAAAGGGTCATATGCTTTGTACAAAATCCTAAAATAAAGTAAAATATATAAAATATTCAATAAAATAAAATGGGGCAGGCATGTTTGTTCAGCTATTAAGAGAATCTATTGTTCTTCCTGAGTACCAGCGCTTGGCAGCTGTAAGGTGACTGAAACTTCAGGTTCACAAGATCCATAGGTATCCTTTGATTTCATGTCTGCCTGCATATATCACATGCCCAAAGTCACAGAGGATACACACTAGTACACATAATTGAAAATTGGAAATAATCTTAAACACTTCTAATATACAAAGTACACATCATTTCACCTACTGCTTTTAGAATCAGAATATGCATGGTTTGTGGCATTCTGCTCTCTTGATTATTAGTTTAGTTCATGACTCCACAAAATTTACAAAAGTACATTTCATCTACACTTAGTGACACAGAATTGGCAATATAAATTATAACTTTTAATTTTGATGTATAATCTCACAAATGACTCAAGATTATAGTTAATCCCTAAGCTTCAAATGGTCTATAAATTTCTCGTTTTTTTCTTTTTTTGTTTTTCTCCTTGTTTTTAAGAAAACGTTAGGACCCCTTAAGGTCCCTGAACTTTATTATCAGGGAACTCAGAATAGTTGTCAGGAATTAATCCATTTTTTTTTTATTTTGAGAAAAAAGGGTACTACTCATGAGAGAATAGTGAGAGGAGGCTGTCACACTAGGAAACTGAGAGAACAGATGATTTTATCATGTATAAACAAAGTTATGCTCTCTAAATATCATGACGGATGCATTTTAGATACAGATTAAACAAACATTTGATTCTTTTGTTGTTACAGGTATGGCAACTTGTTTTCTGAAGCCTTCCAGTTTTCTACACTTGTCATATTCTTTTGTATATGCTCCCTGCCCTCTTTTCCCTCTTTTCTAAGAGATGGCTAGTGATCTTAAAACATGGACAGTTTTCAACTCCCATATTCTGTGAGTTCATACTCTACTTAATAGATGAAGATTCCATAAGAAATTTCTAAAAAAAAAAAAAAAAAAAAAAAAAAAAAAAAAAAAAAACTATTAGTTAGGAATCACAAAATTTCAATGCATTTCCACATGGAGGCATCACCATGAACATTGTATTAAGTCCTATTGTGATCATGTGAGATGTAGTTTTACATTCAGTAAACAATGAGAAACAGTGAAAGACAGGATTTCCAGTATTCCTTACTGTTTTGATAAACCCTGACTGATTAGAACATATAAAGTTTCAGCTCTTATCTTCATTATATTAATCTATGTGATCCTCTGAACTGTTGGGGCAATATAGAACACTGAGATACCCTACACTAGCTAATTTGGGATACGGCTAAAATCAGGGGGAAAAATCAATATTTAATCATTTCAGTATGTCTCATTGGATAATAAGTAATTTCGACCTAATTCATTGCCTTAAATGACTACCTCAAAGTCTGGAAGCCTAGAATTATCTTTATCTGATATTTTACAACTGATACACTCATGTAATCCCAACTAGCAGGAAATGCAGGCACCAAGGTAATCCTTGGCTAAAAAGCATGTCTGAAGTAGCTGTGGCTACGCAAGAGCCTGTCAAGAAAAATAAACAAAATCATACAAATGAGATAGAATAACAGTTTCAACCATGCTTCTACTAGGTGAATGCAGTTGAAACTGTAGATTCAATTACTAAAATAAATGTCATCTGCTAAGCTTTTAAAAAAAAATGGCAGAAAATCTTGCCAAACTGTGGTGCTAACATTAAGAGACTATACAACTTTATTTTACTAATGTCTTCTGTATGATTTGTTGACTCTCATGGATTACATTTTAGATTTATATGTGATGCTAAAATTCAATATCTTGGTGTACCAAAATGCACTGTTGCTTCGTATTTCTTTGCAGATTGGTTTTTTTGGGTTAAAAAATTTTATCTGATGCTGTCCTAAAATGTTCTTCCAAGATACAAAGTACAATGTAAAATTTTTTTGAAAAGTTATATGTAAGTTATTTTACATAGTTAGTGACTATTACAAATTTGCCACACAAAAAATATTGCTTTATGTGCATCATAACTATGCTTGATATCAGAAGTTATCATTCTGTAATTCAAATGTTAATTGGCAGTCTAGTTACTGAGGGTCTTATCAGCCCCAAACATTAAAAAGCAATCAGAGTGGAATTGTTCTAATCATTTCTTTGCAATGAAAATATAGCCCAATTAATCTATTTCAACCCCTTTGCCAATATAGTAAAAATAATAATCATTTCACCAGACAGGAAAGGCCACATTTCCACGATTAAGGACAACAGCTGATCTTCACTGCTGTGGATGTCTTAGATGTTTGATATAAAACAATTTTAATAAAGCAATCATTTGCATCCTTTAGAATAATGAGTCCGACCACCTTTTCATTTTGTCGTCACTTCTGCTGCACAACAGTGCATCTTGTGGGAAAAGATAAAGACTCCAGAGCACAACAGAAAATTAATTTGACAGCTCAGAAAAATCTTTATACCTTTTCTCACATCTTGTTCCCTTACTTATTTTCAAGCCATTTGTCTTCTTCTCCTAGGGACTCAGCAGATGACAAAGTCTAACAAAGCTTCTGAATAATTTACTAACATTGCTTTTGAGAGCACACATGGTGCAGAGATAAACCCTATGAGCAGGTGGATGCTATAACAGAAGCTTCTATGTCCATTTCCACAGTAGTAACACATTAGATCTTTATAGATCTTCACCTTGAAACATTCCCAGAAATGTTTTACTCTTCTGTTAGAAAAGAACTTTATTTGCCATGTTTCAAGTATCCCTGGATCAGATTGGAGAGAACAGTTTGCCAGGTGGCATTTCTGCTTGTAACCAACTCAAAAGTGCATTTCTACAGTCTAAAAATAGTCTGACTAGTACTTTCAGCAAGCTGATTCTGAGATTCCATCTTACACCTGTAAGAATGGACAAGATCAAAAACACTGTGGCAAATTATGCTGGAGAGGATATGGGCTAAAGGGAACACTCCTGGCCGGGCGGTGGTGGCACACGCCTTTAATCCCAGCACTCGGGAGGCAGAGGCAGGCGGATCTCTGGGAGTTCGAGGCCAGCCTGGTCTACAAGAGCTAGTTCCGGGACGGGCACCAAAGCTACAGAGAAACCCTGTCTCGAAAAACCAAAAAAAAAAAAAAAAAAAAAAAGGAACACTCCTGTATTGCTGGTGAAAGTGCAAGCCCTTTTGGATACAAATATGGCAATTACTAAATTAAATTCTTAAATGGAGCAGTGACCCAAATTCCACTAGATGGCTTACAGACTCTGCCAGACAGACATTCACACAGGTAGAGTATACTACACAGAAACAAAAAGTACATTAATTGTGATCAACCTTGACAGGCATGTATTTTACCTACAAAACTTTCTCCAACAGCAGTATTATGTCAAAACAATCTGCTTTTATGACTACACGATCCTGTTTTTCAGTTAAGGTATTAAATCCTTATTTTGGAGCAGTACCTTGCTTAGTACAGAAAAGCAGAATGGAATCTAAGAGATAATTTGGCAAAAAAACCCTGCTATGATCAATTTTCCTTTAATAATCAACAGATTGATTGATTATTGCAAAATAGTGATTTGGGGCAATTGTGTTTCCTCAGTTCGAGGACAGATTAATAATGTTTTCCCAGCTTATCTGTTGCTGAAATTCACACTACTACATTCCTTTATTTTCCCAAAGGAAAAGATCCCTTAAAGGATGCTGTATTAATTTTTACAGATGGTTCTTCCAGTGGAAGAACTACATATGTTGTTAATGGTGAAAGACATGTAGTGCAAACAGAACCGGCCTCGGTTCAAATAGTTGAGTTACAAGCTGTTACTATAGTGTTGCAGCTTTGTGCAGATACGGCATTTAAACTACATGCTGACAGACAATATATTTTAATTCTCTTCAAGTCCTAGAATACGTCCCACATATTGGAACTAACAATAAGCAAGTTAAAATTTTATTCCAGGAAATTCAAAACGCCATACAACAAAGAAAGTTGACATGCTTTGTAGGGCATATTAGAGCACATTCAAATCTTCCCAGTCCCCTAGCTGAAGGCAATGCTTTCGCTGATAAGTTTACAAAAATAATTGCTTTAATTAGGTTGTGCTTGCTCAGTGATCACAAACTTCTGCATCATCAAAATAGCATAAGTTTAAGAAAACAATTTAGAGCCGGGAGGTGGTGGTACATGCCTTTAATCCTAGCACTCAGGAGGCAGAGGCAGGTGGAACTCTGTGAGTTTGAGGCCAACCTGATCTACAAGAGCTAGTTCCAGGACAGGCTCAAAAGCTACAGAAAATCCCTGTCTCAAAAATCCAAAATCAAAAAAGGAAAGAAAGAAAAGAAAAATAATTTAGATTTACAAGAAAAGCTACTCACCAAATTGTTCAACAATGTGATATATGATCACCATATTTGCCCGTACCTTATCTGGGAGTAAAACCCTGAGGACTACTTCTTAATCATTTCTGCCAAATGGATGTTATTCATATTGTAAATTTGGAAAATTAATCATGTGGCAATCGATACATATTCAGGATTCTTTATGGCCACTGCACACACTGGGTAAATCATTCAACATATAATAACCCATTGCTTAAAATGGTACTCATATATGGGAACTCCAAAATCATAAAGACAGATAATGTGTCCTGATATGTTAGTAAACCATTTCAGCAATTTTTTTCCCCACTGGAATATCAAACATAAGACGGGTATTCCTTATAATCCTCAAGGACAAGGAATTGTGGAGCATGCCCATGGTTCCTTATAAACTCAATGTCAAAAGATAAAAACAAGGGAATTATATCCACAACTGCCATATAGTGTTCGAATCATGCATCTTTTGCACTAAATTTCTTGATTATGGATGTCCATGAGCAATATCTGCTGTGAACAGGTTTTGGCATGATGGAACCAAGCTGACCTATGCTAATGTAAGGTAGAGAGGGACCCTTGCACTGGAATATGGAGAGAACCCGATCCTGTGTTATTATGGGGTTGAGGGCATGTCTGTGATTTTTTCATAGGGTGAGGATCAAATAAAATGAACATCTGGTTTGATGCATCCAGCAGAAGGATGCCAGCCAGCATGATGACAGTGTAGCTGCTAATCTCTCCACAGAAGAATCATGAGAGTCTATGTTTCAGTCTGAACCAAAGTTCCTAACTTACATCATGCAGCAGTTTGAGAAGGGAAAGAAGATCATGGTGATTACTAGTGATTCCTACTTTTTTGATGCACTTGCTGTGCAAACTTTCTGACCTAGTGAGTTCTGTTTACACTGGATTCAGTCACAAAAATGTATACTGAACATTTGACTGTTTTATATTTTAGCACACAGAATTTAGATTACCAGTGAGGTATTAAATCTGCTGTTGAAATATTGAAAGAACCTGAGAACTGAGACCTCAACTTTCCCTTCAGGTGAAAAAAAGATTCATTACAAGGGATGACTGAAGGCCCTCTTCAGATATGGGGAGAGTATTTTAAAGTGCTCAGAGACTGGGACAATTATTTAAAAGTATCAATAAAGTAGGAGTCTCACCCATCACAAAGAAACTTGTCTTTTGATTAGAATGAATTTAAAAGAATTGTGATTTGAAAATAGCATATTTATTGTTAGTTTATATACTAGAATTATGGTATTTACCTGTTAAGATTTATAACTGCTTTAGTTCACTATAAGGTGTTAATGATAAGAAAAGGATTAAGACTTGTCTAAGAGAAGTTTGACGTTGCCAATGAGTTCTTGGATTTGAAGATAAATTTAGATTGTGAGACAGCTGAAAACTGTTAAATACTCTAGATCAATTCAAAAGAATGTTCCTATCCCTGGTGATCTTCTACTCTTTTAATTAGGAGATAATGTACCCATACTTAGGAGCATGTACATCACAAAACATTATCTGCTTGCACACGATTATCTCAGTTTTGGTAAACTCTTTTGACAAAAAGTGTGCTCAAAGGCTCAGGGTACCAAGAGAGGCTTTCTCCCTTATCTGTTTGCTTTCAGAGCTCAGCAGTCAGAGAAAGGTTTGATTCTTTCCATTCTAGGTGGCTAAGATATGGGCATGCATGATAGGAATGCATGTACCAAAGACAGGTAACTTTGGAAAATGGAAAAGTTTTCACGTAAGGCAGACACAGTCATCTGTCCTGTTTCAGAAGCACAGGCTTTACTAAAATTAATTAAAAGGGAGGAATTACTGAGGCCCAAAATTGTGAGCCTGTTATCACCTTGTCTGAATGTCAGAGAGTTTGTGGTTGCTCATAATTGTTGACAACAACAAGGGCTAAACCTCCTGACCCAGGATGTGGCTACTAGGTTCTTTTGACATTAAGATGCCCCCTGCATGTAGAGCCATTTCACCCTGAAAATGGTCGGGACGTGCAACCATATTTCTTCTCCTTCTTTTGTAACAGGAGGTTTGACATTGGGTGTGACTGCCTTCACGATATTTGGTCTAGGATGGGTTCACTGCCTAAAGAACAGAATGCTGATGACTTGATATCTCAAGTTATTGAAGCAATTGACTGAGTTGTCTTTTGTATCATATTAAAGAAGTCTTTTGTTGTCTTCTTTCCCCTTTTTATTGGAGTATAAAAGTGTATGGAAAATTAAATTTGGGGATTTTCAGTATTCACCGAAATTCCCTCCTATCCTATGTTTCTGTTTTATGATTTTCACTCGCATCCTCATTCTCATTACTAATTTTCTGTTCCCCATGACTCTGCCCTGGAAAGTGGCATTTTTGTTAAAGCTTCTCTCCAATACAAGACGCATGCCTTTAAAAATGATTTTCAATTGTCCTTAGTGAGGAAAAAATACCACAAATCTATTCCTACAGATAATAAAGGTACTAGTTATTTATTATACAACAACAAGTATTTTTAAGTATTATAAGCATTTCTTGTGTTGTATTCTTAAGAGATTATTTTAGAATATGGGAATGTTGATGACCTTTGTGACCTTGACATAACTTTGTCATATTGTAAAGATTCTATAATTTTAAACTGGGAGTTAGTGTTTGTAATTTTTTATTGATTGATTATGTTTTAAAATGTTTTCTTTACATGTACAATTTTAGATTCTATTTATTCCTAGGAATATGGTAATTTTTTAGAGTAAAATGTTTTTGCTTGTTTTAGTTTCTTGGCTTTTCTTCAAGTAATAGCATATGTATGTGGGAGGACATTTTCTATGTAGAAAGAATACAATCAATCATTCCATTTTCACCAAAAAGCCCTGTGACCACTGAGAGGGGCAAGGCAAAGCAAAAGGGAATATCAGGATGGACAAAGTAATACTTTTAAGTTTTTCTGCAGGTGCAGAATTCTGATGAATTCTTTTGAAAATATCTCATCTTAATGAGCTCTTCAAAAACAAGTAGCAGAAAGGCTGTGTCAGTAAAGTCAGAGATTCTGGGGTTGTGAGCTTCTTGTATTTCTTAATGACATCATTCTTGTTCTAATTACTCGAATCCATTTGTTTAGTCATCTACTAACACATATATTGTTATTAAGTAGCTATCCCAAGGAGCGTTAGCAGTTTCTGAAAATCCAAAGATTGAAAAGGGAAGTTTTTTTCCTGCCTCAGGATTTGAAATGCATTGCAAATTAAATATCTGCTGAAAAACTCTCCTATCAGATGATATATAATTTACTAGATACAAGTATGAGGCTTCATGTAATGACAACAAAAACCCACTTTAATTTAATATATCTAATTTAATATATCTAAAGCATGGGTATTAAGAGGGTGTTACAAAAATGGAGAATTTAAGTAAAACTTTATATTGTATTCTCTCAACTGAACCTCAGAGAACAAAACACAGATATGTTCAAATCTTTATCTCCTGAAGATGGTGTTATCTGTGTGGCCATGGTCTTTGTGATGTATTGTTGATCATTGTCCTCAGAGCTGGTAAGACTGCCATCATCATTCTATTGTGGAGGATATAGTCAACATTAACTGGGCAAGGAGCCTCTCCTTTCTCTTTCAGAGTTATCATATTTGATCTCCTCTCTTGTTATTGCCTTATGAGCTTCCTTCTACAAATATTTCCATTCTGCCACTTCATTTTGTGCTCTAATTAGATTTGATAAATGAGAAGCTCCGAGAGAAAAAGCCTGGCAGGTAAATAGAAATACATATCAAAGTTTTCTTTGTCTCAAACTCAGCCACAGAAATGTCTGTATCATATGATATTTTGTTTTTAAGCTAACCGTCTCTTCCTAGAGCCATGACAGCCACAGTTGCCTGAGCAACTCAGTCTGGGTTCATTCTTACAACTGTAAGTCCCTTTCTCACAGAATAAAACGTGTTACTCCAGATACTTTTTCCTGACAGTAAATAGTAATCTATTTCAGTATTAGAATGGTTTGATCAAAAGTGTGAAAAGGTATATTTTTCATTAAGAAAAACTGAAGTGCTTTTTACATTGGTCAGTAAAAGACCTAATAGCAGTGCCCTGCTTCTTTTCTCCTACAGAGGTGATATCCTTCACTAGGACTCTATGAAGAAGTTAATACCTAGCGCTGCAGTGTCTGATTGGCAGGAATTTACTAAAAAATATTAATACTCAGACCACATACTAAATGTATCATCTGTCTGTCTGTCTGTCTGTCTGTCTATCATCTGTCATATATGTATTTATATCTGTATATATCTATATGTATCTCTATATCTCTATTATCTATATCTTTAGCTCACAAAAAGGATGAAAAAATCTTTTAGAGATTTCGGTGTATTTAAAGGAAAACTTGAAGGCCAATTCTGGGTGAATTTAGGAATCCAGGACAGTATATGGATTGATAGGTCAATGAACCCAGGCAGTTAGTTTACTGGGGAAACTGATGACAATCTAAAGACAGGCTTATAATTAAATTTTAGTAGATCTTCAGAGTTAAGTCTAACTGAAGAGGTAAAGTATGAGACTATAGGAGAGAATTAAAGATTGGATTTCTGCCTGTCTCAGTTGCTTGAGCTCGATTTGATCTCTACTGTTGATGTGTCTAACTTAAATTTATCGTTTTTCCATTCTCCAGCATTCCTATTTGAACTCACTATACATTTGCCCTCATAGACATGTTTTCAAGAAGTTAGAAATATAATGGTGCCAGCATCTTGGTAATAGAGTCTTTACCCAAAATGTAACAGGACAAGAAAGAGCTCAGAGATGAAACTTCTCGTCTCCATTTGTACGTGAACAATTTCAAACTTCTAAGAGCTTGCTGATAGATTCTTCTTTCCAGTACTATAAGGTTGAAACTGCCAAGAACCAAATCCAAGATTGCAATGCAAGTCAAATACCATATTGAACACTGTCAGCTGTTTGTGGTCTATAGGAAAGAATGGGCTCTGGCCTGTAATTTTCTGTGGAGATATGGGGGAGGATCGTCATAATACTGCAAGGAAATAATTCTCAAATTCTGAGGGGCTTGTTTTGTCTGAAAAATTAATTTCCCACCCTCATTGATAGATTTATTCTTACTTCCATTCACTGCAGTATTTTTCTCTCTACTCTGGTTTTTTGGGAATTAATCCTATACTATCTCAGGAAGTAACAGTGGGCTTCTCTGAGGGACAGGTGAAACTAGACAGTGTTGATCCCCCTTCATACCAATTCTGAATACCACATTTTGCCATCAAACCTATACATAAACTCAAACAAAAACAAAAACGTCAAAGCTGGGTGGTAGTGGCACACACCTTTAATCCCAGCACTGGAGGATTTTTGTGAGTTCAAAACCAGCCTCATCTACAGATTGAGTTCCAGGAAATGTTCCAAAGCTACACAGAGAAACCTTGTCTCTAAAAACTGTAAAACAAAACAAACTGTGCCTAGATCCAGAAAAAAGCACCTGTCCCTGAGAGCAGAGGTGCAAAATGTAACCAATGACGAGCTATGCAGCTCCCAAGATTTTAAATGTTTTATAATGCAAACAATTAAAATTCTCTGATATCTAAAGTAGGATTTCCAGTGTATTGGGTAACGGAAGAAGAAACATAAAACGAGAGAAGGCTAAATTTACTGAGATGGGCCGATACAGCTCTGAGACATAAGGCTTCCAGAATTGAGAGGGGAAGTGGACACGAGCCTCCAGTTCTAACCTCAAAGCTTGCAAAGGAAAACTTGTTCTCCTCAGTTGACTTTCACTAAGTATACAAACCATAATTAAGGGACGGTCTGATGCCCAGGAGAATGCCAATACAAAATGATCTCAGTGGTGTTTTTAAAAGGATTTTTGTTTTGTAATGCTTTATGTGTATTTTTTTTTCTTTATTTTTATCCTAGTGGTCTTTGTCTTAAGGTTTCTAAGTTAGTTTCTTAATTTAATTTTTCTCTGTGTATGTAAATGTGTGTCTATGTGAATTTCTTTGTTTTTATTTATTCTGTTTGTATTATCCTATTAAGTTTTTTAAACCTTATTTTATTTACTTAGTATCTTTTTTCTTTATATGCCTGTTTATTTCTGATGACAGAAATCAAGAAAGAGTATGAATTTGTGTGGGGGAGAAGTGGGGAGGATTTGGGATGATTTGGGGAAATTATAATATATATTATGGAAAAAAATCTATTTTTAATAATGAAGAATGTAATATAGATAATGCATCATTAGGTGCTAGATAATTTATTAAGTTTCTTTGGATTTATTTCACATTCTAAGATGAACAGATACTTTACCGACAAGTTTTGAGTGGTTTAGAGTCTTCTACTCACTTGGTCAAATCCACCCTATGGTCAACATAAACGTCAAATATGATACTTTGTAGAACAATGGCGATCAAGATATTTGAAAATCAAGTTGTTCCCAAGGCTGGAGAATTAAAATACTCCAGTTAATCTGTACTGTTGGACACAGTAACTAAAAACCATGTTGCTTCTAATAGTCATTATATGAAAGTATGGAGAGAAAAAAATTTGTGAGATAAATTCCAACATACAAGACCCCAAGAGATAAGTTAATCTACTCAAGTAAAGTAGATTGTGACATCTGGCACAGCAACTAGAATTTGAATCGATTTCCAGGGCCCATCTGTTTTTTGAACACACATGTGAACTTGGAGAGTTAAAGGAACCACCACACACATATCTTTCAAATCCTTGGTGGTGGCTGTACTACCCGAATCCTTCCACATATGTGGTGTTCTTTTTGGTTCTCTATTTCCCCCATTGATAACATTTCTAAAGGCATCCAACAAAAGTAACATCAGTCTGTAGATCATTGCAACAATATTGGGATTCTCTTAATTGCTAAATATATCTCTCTATTCTTCTCACACATGCTTATATTTGGAAAATAAACCGAGTGTGAGTCTGGGATCCATTGCATGCAACATACTAAGACAGTGACTAAAATTTCACTAGTCCCTGATAATTTTAAGGGTGTTCCTTGTCTGGACAACCAAAATGTTAACTGGAATTTCCTGGTTTTGCTGTGAGTTTGCATCCTATGTCTACAAGATGTTGAAATATCTGATTATGTACTTTTTTCCAAAGTGCAATAACCCTCATAAATGACTGTAGATATCATTGATGAAGAACAAAATAATAATTAATGTAAATTTTTTAAATTATTCTTTACTGGGATTTGGCCTCACTTTCATTTGAAAGACTTGGGATCTTTAAATTGACTCATCTAAAATTCACTGGGAGACCAGGTTTTCTTAATGCTGAGATTGAAAGTAAGATTTTTTTCATTTGTTGTAATTTTCTCCATTTAAACAGGTCAAGTGAGAACTTAGTAGACTTTCTATTTGTTTCACTTCTGAGAATACTATGATTAATTAACCGATGAAAAAGATCTATAAATGTCAATCCATTATGAGCAGTGTTTTGTCTATTCTTCCCATTAAAGTAAGTGTACTCACCTTCCAGTGCTGTTGCTAGAGCAATGCTACTCCAGGGCCCAATTCCACCTCTTGCATTTATGTTATCTAATTAAGCATCTGTATCTTCCACAGTATTATCTCCCACCCAGTGAAATACAGTGCCAGAGATACCTTTATGCTTGGACTTCCCTCACAGAGTTGTTTCCAAAAGTAATAAATAGTTAAATACATATTTTCTAGTCTCTCTCCCTGTAGAGTACTAGTGTTTTTATGACAGATATACTCTGTCATTCTAATTGTTCTGAATCTACATTATTTGGCATTTTCACCTCATTCACAATTTCTTGTCCTTGAACAATATTTTATACAAACAATCACGTAAACTGGTGATACTATTTTATCTGTGTGAGGAAGAATTTTAATTCCAGAGAGGATAGGAGAGCATGATATGGCATTCATGTAGTCAGAGTGCGCTTTCCAGGAGTGTTTCTGTCCATTTTGTGGGTTCTAGAGATGACATTCAATCTGTCAATGTTAAAGGAAGGTACATTCACATCTTAAGCTATGTCCTGGGACTTCAAATGAATTTTAAATCATAATCTTTATAAAATTGAAGTTATTCGTTCCCATTTGCCTTTATTTTAGCATCATCAAAATATCAAGAGATATTATATATTAAACAAAACAGAATTTGCCTGGATATGAATCATAATTATAATTTTAAGCAATTTAGATTATATGAACTCATTCTTTGGGATTGATTTTCTGAAAACATACTAAAGTTTCATTGACTTTCTACTGTTCACCAACTCATGTGCAGAATGAGCAGAATATAACCATACTAAAAAAAAAAAACTATTGGACAATGATTGTCTTTTACTGTTCTATCAGTTTAATCATGCTATCTTTTCTAAACAAAATGCTAGCACTAACCAGCCATCAGTAGAGAATGTGCTTTGAGTTGTTTTCTAGTAGTAATTAGTAAGGTGACTGAATATCCACTAGACAAAGTACGAGAATTTGAAGAGACCACAAGGGAGGATGAGTGCATTGAACAAGCGCAGTCTTTCCATAATCCCTGCATTTTAAACTTAATTACACTCACTACAATCCAATTAAGTGACAGGAAATAATAAGGCAGTAAAGTGATTTGAGAATGAGCTTGATACTTGTAATCCAAACTTCTTTAAAATTAAACCCTATGATCAAAGTTTAAGAAAGGATAAATGGCCTTTTTATGTAGTCAAAGCTGAATTCTAATCTTGAATTCTATCTATTATGTTAAAAAATTATATTTGGAAAAGAATTCAGTTTTATATACATAGCTCATCAGTACAGTCTATGGTTATGCTCAAATGCCAAGGTCTGTTGCCCATCATAGATACAGCAACAAAAAAAAAATTAATACTAAAGCAACGTAAGTATCACTGGTATAACATTAAATTAGCATTGCTAGAACAAGCAAATTTTGTTATATGCTTAGTTTAATTTCATTGCAATTTAAAAAAACATCAAAATATTGTAATGACATACACTTTCTGAGTATATTTAAAGTATGTAAAAATCTAATGTTGATAATAAATAGTACAATTAGCAGATACAAATATTTTCCCTGAGGGTCACTATATTATGTCCCGTGTGTACATATCTACATAAAACAGAATATTATCTATAATTATTAAGCAAATTAATATGCATACATCAAAAATAAAAATGCAAGGGCAAGCATGGTGACACATAGCTTATTTCAAGCACTTTTGAGAATGACGCAGGAACATTATAAAGCTAGCCTGGCTTGTCTAATGAGACTAAATCTACAAAAAATTCAAATGTATCCTAAAGGGGTTATTATGGAAAATTATGTTAATGTTGTTTAAAATAACACATTCTTTCCTAGGCAGAAATCTACAAATGGTTAAATAGACTTTGAGCTTAAAAGAGTTTGTAGGCTACTTCTTATTGCAATCTCCATTGAGTCTATTAGTGTTCAGCCATCAGCTTCATAGAATGACAGTTACATTGAAAAATAATGCTTCATGTTTCTGGGTTCAGCAAAACAAAGGAGAAATTTCTGACAACTTTTCACTCGTGCAAGCTACACTAAAGAAACACATCAAATATGGAGAAACATTTCTTTTTCTTGTATTTGAAGAAAGTTGTAGATTTCTTTCCAAATCTTAGGAAGATTTGGAGTAGGGACACCGGATAAGATGAACAAATATCAGAGATGAAGGTAAACTCTGTGTGAGCATGCACTGACTTACACCATGCAGGGAAGCAATTAATAATTCATGAAGTAGAGGTATGACACACTACTGAAAATGAGGAGGAGAGCATAGCTTTGAAAACAAAGTTTCAGAGTTTAAATGAAAGACATTATTTACATGAATATTGGACAACTTAAGGCAAAGTTATTTACTAGGCAAGTATAATAGTTCTAATTTTTGAAAACATTCAAAGTACTGAGTGGATAATGTTAATGGCCGTGATGGAGGGTGGAACAATACCTCCCTGTAAGATTGGGAAAAAAAATTTGCCATGGTTTAGTGTAGTTTGACCTCTGAAGGTTCCTGTTCAAACTCAATCTCTAGTATGATTGATGAGAGAATGTTTAAAAGAAGGGACTCTTTGAAGGTACCAAAGGCCTTGGAGTCATTGCCCAGGAAATCAGTAAGACTGTTCTTGCAAATGGGCAATTTCATGTTACCTTTTCCCTTCCTATTACTTCTCATATGGTGAATTCAGTGCCCTACCAGAGTCTGAAAGGATAAGAATGTTCAATGTGGGGAATTAAATAAGCCTCTTATTTTTATTTGTTGGAAGCACAACACAAAGGTCCTTGAACTGAAACCAGGAATGTTAAACATACAAAATTGTCTTTCCAAATGAAATGAAAGAAATCTTGTTCCTCCATCCAGAAACCTGATAATTAGGAGGAGTTAACCATGTCAGGCCATATCAAGCTCCTTCAAAAAAAACTTTGGGTGGCTAGTAATCTAAATGACCCTAATAGTGCCAGTCGTTCCCCTATGTTCCCACAGCCAAAATCAGAAGTGGATAATAGTCCAAACTACCTCTATGCTATCTGTCTGATAGGGCAGACTCTTAGGCCCTTAAGATAGTAGAGGTAATCTATCTCTAGAACCCATCTTCTTGGGAGAAATCACATGTACCCTGAAATGAGTTTTAATGTACTTATAAGCCAATTCTAGTGTAGGGTGTAATGCTCTGGTGATGAAGGATAGCTGGGATGTTTTGGAGTTGTAGATAAGTCAGGGTACAGAGGCTTCAGATGTGATCAGAATGTCTTTCACCTGGAGAGTTGCCCACGTGTCCCATGGAAAGAGATGACAACATGCTCTTAGAGTTGGACATGGGCTGCATTGCATTGGTTTGGTAGAAAGACAATGAAGCCACAGAATTGTAAAAGGGGTTGGATTCATCAGGCCTTTAAAGCTACCCATTGTTGTCTAGGAATGAAAGAACCCAGGATTCCTTTTGCCTGCAGAGGGTCTGGGATGCACTGGCCCTGAAAAGAGGTCTGGAAACAACATATCTAAAGAAACACTGTGTTTTCCTGGGAATGTTGAGGCCTTCCAGTTATAGATGGGCAGATATGGCCCAGGCTTGGAGGGAGGCATGGGATAGGTAGACATGAATCGGACCAACACTGCCTATTACTTGAAACCAGCATACCTTGTGATGGCAAGAAACCAGAATGCTTATTGAATGGAGAGAAGTGAGATGCCTCAGGACAAGATGTTTTGGCAAGTGGTCCAGTTACCCCCAAGAAAGTGGGGAGACTAGGATCACTTGGGATTTTTTGTTGTTGTTGTTATTTGTTTTTATTTTGTTTTTATTTGGTTTTGGCTGTTTGTTTTTTTGTTTTTGTTCAATTGCCCCAGCAGCATAGAAATTGCTGGTGTGCTCTGAGTCTATAATTTCAGAAGATTACGCTGCCCCAGGGATAGTGGGGTGCCAGGATGGAAAGTTTGGATACCTAGCAAATCATGAAGGGCTGGCATTGACAGTGACATGAAAGAGAGTCTTGAGTTTTTATTTATTCTTAAATTGTCCCTTTTGAGTTTTTAGACCATTTAAGGTCACAGATGACAAACAAGGGAAATTCAATCTGTGATTATAGATGAACTATGGGAGCTTAAAAAGTGTATCCTGGAGGCTTTAGTAAGATCATTGACTGTAACTAACTCTAAAATAGACTAATTGATATTCATATATCTTATGAAAATGGATACTGAACTGAAATTTGCTCAAGGACTCCCTGACAACTCTTCTTTCCTGTGTGACAAAAATGACCAAGGGACGTATCCTGATCAGTTGGCATCTCACTCTGCCACCAATAGAGAACCCCCTGCTTTTACACGTCGCAGGATGTCTGTGAAAAAAGTTCCTAAAGTTGTAAACTGAGTAGGCAAGGAAATATGGCAAGTGGCATCAGAGTGGAGGAAGGAGTAGTGCTGTCTTTGTCCATGGAAACTAGTAAAGACGTCACAGAAATTGATATCATTTTAATTTTCATGGCTATATACACCCACATATTATATATATACATACATATATGTATACTATAATTACCATTATGTAGTATTTATAGAGTACTCAAATTTATATTTTGTCAATCTCTAAGTCTGTCTCTGTCTGTCTGTGTATCTCTATATACAAATAGCTATATATTTCTCTTTATCTCTCTGATGGTTGGCATTAGCCTGGCTTTGTTCATACATTTTCTGTATATCAGTATGTACAAGGAAAGAGAACTATAGGTTATTCATTTCAATCATATGCACATTTCTATGTGAAGGTGAAAAATACTTATATTTGAAAGGCATATTAGTTCTTATTGTCAAAGTCAATCCCTGCTACAGCATAGGGAATAATCAGTTCTGCATGGAAGATGCAGGAAAGCCCTGCTAAAGTGACATCTGAGCTTGATTTTGAAGCAAGGGGAAACTATATTCAACTTTATATGTATTTCTAGCTTATTAAGGGCAAGGTATTCTACTAAGGTGCTATGAAGCATAGAGAAGTGAATAAAATATGGTCTCTTCAATTCACGGATTTACAATATAATGAAGGAGACTGACACATACACATAAGCTCCTGTGGAAGTTCTCCAGACATCATTAAGTTTAATCCTGCGACACTCTGAGATGTCTGACATTCTTAAAAGGATTATCCATTACAACATCCTCTGCAATGACTTGGGCAAAGTTGGCTCAATAAAAATTAGTCTGTGGAGAATGGGTTTAGTTCTAAACCATCAATATATTCATTCAATAAAAAGTTTCTCTTATTCATTGTGTTACAATGTGTATAGTCAGGTATTCAAGGTACCTGTCTCAGAGGGCTTTTGGTCTACTGCAGCAGGCTAACAAAGCTCAGATTTTCCCAGATTGCTTCTTCCCGCATGTGTGAATAGCCAGACATGTTAATAGAGGAAGGCTTAGACTACCTAGTATCCACTTGTTTTATTTCCTTACAATGACACCTTTTTTATCCGTTATAATTATTATTTGCAGGTGATGATGCAACATACAAAGACTTTTGCTTTCTTCTTCACAGTATAGGAAATCCTTAAATCATTAATTAAGGAGTGTTCTTATCAAGTCCATACTTCCAATCAAAAAGATGGTAATGTTTATTCACGTATAAATGTCTCACATCTGGAAATAGAAGTTACATCAAAGGTCATAGATATCTGTAATGTAAAACAAAGTCAGCGGAGCAAGTGAGCAAGCTGGCAAAAAGGAGACTGATTCTGAATGTAAAAGCATGTTTCTATATAAGTTTTCTGATTTGGAAACTTTTTGAACCTTACTTGATACTCTACAGCTTTGAATTTGGTCGTCGGACATGTGTCTTTAAATTTGTGGGGTTTTTTTTTTGTGCATGTTTCACTTTTAGTCATTTTTCTTCACAAAGATGATTGCATAGTGGGTTCAGAAATCTCTGGACCATAATCAGAAATCACACAGTTCATTTATTTTTAAATCATTGCAGTTAGAAGACTCACTGTACCCTAACAACATTGTTACATCTTTTTCTCTTCTCCCTTCTGGTCTTCTGGATAGCATCCCATTTTCTATACCATTTGCTCCTATGTTAGGAGCAGCCAATGATATATTTCTCTTTAATAACTGAATCGAACTCCTGTTATCTTCTTGATCTCAAGCCAATTTTATTTATTTCAAATCATTGAACTAAAATTGTTCCAAGTAATTTTCACATAATAACCTTCAGATACTCTTTAGTATTCAAGTAAAGTCTAGTTCCTCAAAATTGATCACATGGCTCTGTATGACCCTCCTGCTGGCCATCAATTCTGCTCATTCGCTCTCCTTTTCTCACCAACCCCAACAAACACTTCAAATTCCTGGTTAAATTTATTTCTCACCTTCAGAATATTGCATTTTTGGATCTACTTGAGTTGTTTTACTTACCCTAAACTATTTTAAGTTCAAGACTGTTCTCACATGGTACTTCTTTAAGGAAAGCTTTTCCATCATTTACTGACCATGAACTCCAACAGCTTCTGTGATTACTGTCTTTCCTTCATTTACTTATCAGGTTTTTTTTACATATCTTATTTTTGTCATTATTTATATTCCATACTGTAATTATATTTTGTATCCTATATATTAATTTCCAGGTTTATTGAATCATGACACTTCATGTTGCTTCATGCTTTGCTTATGCTCAAAACATATAAAAATGATTTTATTTAATTTTTATTTCTAAATAACTAGATTTATAATTACCTATAAGATTGGGGAAGAGCTTTAGGTGTGTTTGCAAAAACATTTCTAGGGCATATTATCTCAGCAAAGGAGCTACTGTATATGTAGGTGGTGTGGTCTGATGGGAAGTGGTCAAAAACAAAATAAAACAGCAAGAAAGTAACAGAGTCTTTGTATCTCCCTTCAGTGTTTCTTCTCTGACTTGATGTGAACCAATTTGTCTCCAAGAATGCCTCCACACTGCAATGCATTGACCCTTTGGAAACCACAAGCCAAAAAATATGACTAACTCTGTTATTTTGTAAAATATTTTTTTCTCACATTAGTAAGAAAAATGACTGAAACAACATTGTTCTGTATTTTTTCTTGGTACTTTTTTCTATTCTGTCTATATTGAGTGCTAAAAATACATCCATGCCTAATATATTTATCAAGTCACTATACATAGATATTGTTAGAATTGTTTCTTTCTTTGAAGAACACTAATACTTTCTAAAGATTTTTTTTTTTTTGGATTCACATACCACACACACACATAGAGAGATCGAAATCATCATTTCAGTTTACTTATTGGTTAATTGTTGGGCAATTCCCCCTCTATATGCTGTGAAGGTGTTTTACTGATAAAAAGAAGCTGCTTCAGCCTATAGCAGGGAAAAACATAATCATGCTGGATAAAGATACATATAGAGATACATAAAGAGAAATGCCATGTAGCAGCCAAAGAAGAGAGGTGCCAGAACTTTACCAAGTAAGCCACAGCCTTGTGGAAATACACAGAATAATAGAAATGGGTTAATTTAAGATGTAAGAGTTAGTTTGTAAGAAGCCTAAGCTATTGGTCAAACAGTCTTGTAATTAATATAGTTTCTGTGTGATTGTTTCAGGTCTGGGTGGTTGGGAAAGAAGAAACAGCCTCTGTCTAAAGAATAATGCCAATGTGGGCAAATTCATTCACATAAAACCTGAGAGAGTTGGGGAGGAATTCTAGATGCAAAGGAGAAGAATTAAACATAGCTTCTTTGTAGTAGCATTTTCTTATGTCAGCTCTCTTTGTTAGAGGCAAGCTTGTCTAATTTAAGAGAGCCTTCCTGACTCAGCTTTAGCTGCAAAATCCTTGCAGCTCTTTTAAGAGGTACCACCACCAAACACTTAAATGGTGTTTATGAATAGACAACAGTATGCTTCTTGGTGGTGGCAAGGACCTTGAAACTCCATAGAGTTGTGGCAATAAACATGGCTCCCATCAGTGCCTCTGCCATGAAACTAGACTCTCAGAGAGCTAAAGAATGGGTGGATCCAGCTGCCAAAGACACAGCTTTAATTCTAACCACATTGATTAACAAATTAGACTCATGTGATCAGAAACAGAGAGACATACTGTAAAGATAGATTCATATAAAAAAAAACAACTTCTAAACAGTTTGTATTGTGTTTAACATCATTTGTGGGCTTGTGATAGAAAAGAAAAAGGATAAATCCTTTAAAAGAAAAAGAAAGAAAGAAAGAAAGAAAGAAAGAAAGAAAGAAAGAAAGAAAGAAAGAAAGAAAGAAAGAAAGAAAAAGAGTAGTTGTGTGTGGTAGCCCACACCTTTAATTTAATCCTAGCACCTGGGAGCCAGAGGCTTGCAGATCTTTGTGAGTTCAAGGACAGCCTGGTCTACAGGGTGAGTTCCAGGACATCCAAAGAAACCCTGTTTCAAAAAAACAAAAATTAAAAGTAAAAAAAGAAATAGAGTTTAAAATAAAATCATTTAAGGAGGGAAAGTTCACAGACAATCTGGATACTGCCTGTTATTATGTTGTACTTGAATTGCTTGATGACTGAGGATGGAGCAAAGCTACTAAAAGACTATAAATGCTGCTAGATTAATCTAACATATATATTTAAAAAATGTCTTGACTTCAAATTTAAATCAAAAGATAGGTTACTTTGAAGATAAGGTTTTGCTTTTGTTTCCACAAAACAAAATGAGACGCTGTGGATACATTCTGATTAAAGAAAAATTGGGTTTGGTTAATAAAGACCCCTTGCAAAATCTCTGATAAGAGTGGATGGCCCAGATGACCCAACATTTCAGAGAACCTCTATTGGGGTTTCCTTTGAATTCAACATCCAAAACAGCCTCAAGTTTGCTGTTTGAGATGATCAATACTCATAGAATATTTCAGTCAGGATTTAACCATAATCCTCAATTTCTTTAGGGCCTCATAAGATTGTCAGTGCCCCCAATCAGCAAGAAGTGGCCTAGAAAACTATGTCCACATTCCCAAGAACTGAATTATGGATATTTGTCTTTCTTTAGAGTGTTAGTTATAAGTTGTTAAGGATAATGGTCAGGAAAAAAAGTTGAATAAAGGAGATCAGATTCAGAGTTCTGGTTTTGAAAGAAAAAATAACAGGAAGAATTGTAGGACAATGGTCTTGTACCCTGTAAAGATTTGTCAATGTATTAGTTTAATAAAACAGTGATTGGCCAGTAGTCAGGCAAGAAGTATTGGTGGGGTGACCAGAATAGGAGAATTCTGGGAAGAGGAAAGGCTCATTCTGTAGTCATCACCAGACACAGAGAAAGTAAGATGAGAATGCCTCACTGTTAAAAGGTACCAATCCACATTGATAACACAGGCAGGAATTATGGTTTAATGTAAGATGTAAGAGTTAATTGATAAGAAACCTGAACTAATAGTACAAACAGTTTAAGATTAATGTAGGACTCTGTGTGTTTCTTTGATACTGAGTGTCTGAAGGATTAGATGGGATAGAAGCCTCTGTCAACAAACCTTTTATTTAGACAGAAAAGGGGAGGTGATGTGGGATTCCTATCTGTATGCTGTGAATATGTTTTATTACCATTGGTTAATAAAGAAATTTCTTGGTTTTATATAAGTGCAGAATAGAAAAGGTGGGAATTCCAAGCAGAAACAGAAGAGAAAAGACAGAGTCAGAGAGACACCATGCAGCTGCTGAAGGAGACAGATGCCTTGAAATCTTACTGGTAAACCACGAGCCTTGTGTTAAAATATAAAATAATAGAAATGGGCAAATTTAAGATGTAATACTTATTTAATAATAGTCCAAATTAATAGGCTAAGCCATGTTTTACTTAATTAATTTTTGTGTGATTATTTCTGGCCTTGTCTCTATCTAAAGTTATTCCTTGCGTTCATCCCTCAAGGTGTATTTCCATATAGAGAATGTCTTTAATATTCTTTCCAGTTTCTGTTTTTTCATGAATTATTTCTATTTGGTAAACCTGTCAGGGTTACACCCATTTATCCTGTGAATATTATTCTGAAATATCTCTTTTTCTAAAAAGAAATTTTAATTAACTTTTGCCAGTTATAACTTATATACCATATAATGATTTACATTTAGAAAATGGTGCTTCCTTAAAGCATTTCAACATAAATATATTGGTAAATATTGTGTTCAGTGTGATATTTACTCCTCCTCCTCACATTAGACATAAGCCTCCTTAACTGACAAAAGGTGCCCTTTCTTACTGCTCAAAGAAATTAAGTATGCACACAATGTTTTAAGTACATCTTGTAATTACTCATAGAAAGTGAGCAGTTGTGTTCCTTACAGCTTACCTTTTAATTCACTCCTGTGTTTTTTTTTTCAAGTTGAAGTAATTTTATACATTTAATCACTGAGATTTTTCTTCTAGTCAATTATGTCACTCTTTCCCTCTCCAACAAAGATACATCTGTCAGCTGTGAAGCCCAGTGAATACTCAAGTTAATTTGACAGCCGTCACCTCCTTGATAATGATCCATGTGTACTAGCAGTATTTTAATCCAAAGATTCATATGAGATATTTTGTTCATGATTTTGTTTTTTTTCTTTGCAAAACAGAAAAATAAGCTGCACTCTGAACTCATGTATTTCATATTCACAAAAAAAACAATAAACTTTTCTGAATCTCAAATTTCACAGGAAAAATAAAATCTAATTATTTCCAAGAAGATTCTTTAATGAGAAAAGAAGTCTTGAGCTAAATTGTGTAGAATGTAAGCACCATTCTCTGCATATACATCAAGATAGATCACTGACAGAAAAGAAAATCTTGTTTTATTCAGATATATGAAGACAAGAGTGATACATTTTAATTTCTATTATTGCTAGTAAATCCGACTTTTACTTTATAAGCTAATTTAAAACAAGTGTTCATATAAGTGCTGATTATTTTTCTTTTTCCTTTGTTAAGCCTGACTGTAGGCCATCTCATATCTTGCTTCTTTTTATTAATGGTCTTCCTTTAAAGGAATGATCTTCCCACAACTTACCTGCAGAAAAGAAGTAAAGTAATATAAAAAAAACTTGAATTTTCATCCCATTATATATTTCTTATACTGCATATTCATTACAGAAACAAAATTATTTGAATTTCCATATGAATGTTATTATCTCTCTCTAATAATTTTCTTTCCTATTTTCAGTTGAGTGTGTTGAACTCACATTAATATAAACTTTATCTCCAAGTTTTCTTCAAACATACCATAATGTTCTGGAAATGGCAAGCCCTGTTAAGTATCTGAGGGACACTATAGTGTTGAGGACAAGTGTGAGCTGATGGAATGTCTTCCCAGATTGTACTTTGCACCCCTGGTCCTCCTATTCATTACTCAGCAGATTCATTCTTGTTCCCCAAATCTTATAATTTCATCTATTTTCTCCAACAAAATTTCAAAACATTCTGAATATTTTGAGAGTGCTTTTATATTTATTTATCTTCTCCTCTATCATATTTAATCAGATAAAAGTTTTCAATAGATTGTTGCTGTTCTATTGTCTTTTTAGCATATTAATGATGCAGGAATAATTCACTAAACTTTTTTTCTTAGTCATACAGAGACCAGAAAGCCAGCAAGTCACTATTGTTGCTATTACTAACACAGTGTTAATTGATCTCCTTGTTATGTGGACCATTGCCTGTCCAAATATAAAATGGCCCATACTTACTAAAAGTGAATGTGATGAATGTGAAGAAAAGGGCACATGTATATTTTTGCTTATGAATCCAATTTGACTATATGTACTAAATTGTGCATTTGTAGAGCTATCTAAAACCTAGAAAAGAATTAGTGAAAAGTCTTGGATTCTAATCTGCTCCCTTCCCAGTGAGACAGACAAAGAGAGATAAAGAGAGAGTCACACGACTTACGGCCTTGGGCTTGGTGTATTTATCACATTACATTACCTAATATATATACATGATGCAATTAAATAATGTTCATATTAGAGTTGCCTCTGCTTTTACTGTACATTCTATCGATATGAGAACTGTGTAAGTACATGTATCAAACATTATAGTTCAATATGGAAGAGTCTTATTAATTTTCCCTACCTCTTTTATTGCATGAGATACTAGAAAACATTAATAATTCTATTGTATCTAGAATTTCATTTTTTCTGCATCAGTTCAGACTTTATTTATTTATTTATTTATTTATTTATTTATTTATTTTTTTGATTTTTCGAGTCAGGGTTTCTCTGTAGCTTTGGAGCTTGTCCTGGAACTCCCTTTGTAGACCAGGCTGGCCTCGAACTCACAGAGATCCGCCTGCCTCTGCCTCCCGAGTGCTGGGATTAAAGGCGTGCGCCACCACCGCCTGGCTTTATTTATTTTTTTATTGAAAATTTCCACCTCCTTCTCTCCTCCCACTTCCCTCCCCTCCCCTGCTCCCCCTCCCTCTCCAGTCCAAGGAGCAATCAGGGTTTCTTACCCTATAGAAAGTCCAAGGTCCTCCCTGTTTCCCCCAGGTCCAGGAAGGTGAGCATCCAAACAGACTAGGCTCCCACAAAGCCTGTCCATGCAGTAGAATCTAATCCCATCGCCATTGTCCTTGACTTCTCCATCAGCCTCCACCGTCAGCCACAGAGAGTCCGGTTTGATCTCATGCTCCATCAGTTCCAGTCCAACTGGCCTTGGTGATCTCCTAAAATTTCATATAATTGGAATAATATTACCTATCACTACAAATTATGTTCTTTCCATTGATAGTACAGACATAAGAGTCTTCTATGTATTTTATTGATTGATAAATTATTTTATTTTACTATAGCATTTGTTTTATGATGGTACAAAAATCTGCTCATTCATTCACCTACTGAAAACAATTATGATTGCTTGTAATTTCTTGGCTAAGGGAGGGGACATATAGCTTTGCAGTGGAGTACCTGCTTAGCAAGTTTAAATTCCCAGGTGCAATTCCCAGAACGCAAAAATAATTCTTATAAATTCTGTGATGTTTTCAATTCACCCCTTCAGATATTCATTTAATGATTTTGAAATTTAACTTCTTGATAGTTCCATTGTTTTATGTTTTTATACAAACTATTTAAAAATTATTTCACTAGTGTCTGTTTTCTTAATATCACTGGAAGCAAACTAATGTATTTATACCTGATCTAAGCTCCCACTGCATGCCAATGATAATTTGTTACTTTCACAATGTTGACCAGTACATATCTTCATATTCATATTTCATCTGTTTCTTATATTTGGTCCTGAGGGTTTTGTAATCATATAGATATCTGAAGTGAAAATAACATTGAGATTATTCTAAGATACTTCAAGAATGGTTTGTTCATCAAGTTTTAAACTCAATTTTTTTGATTGATTCTTCCCGCTGTCTCAGGCAAAAGTTAGGTATCTGTGATTGTGCAGTTGATAAATGTCAGAATGCGGGTCCAAGTACTTCATTTTTCTGTTTTTATTTAATAAGATTAGCAAAACTATTTTCATACAACTTGAATTTTTCAGAAGCATGATCTATAATCACATTAAAATTTCTAGCATAAAATAATCGTTGAGCATATTTTTGATGGGCACTTTATAAATTGTTGTCCAAACAGTTTTCTACAGCTGTTAAAAATAGCCATAATAAAATTTCCATTTGAGCTATATTTTCTAAGTTTTAATTTTATTTTCAGTAATGATATGAATGTTACCAATGTGTTTTCAATGAAACTTGTTCACAAATTCGCTGTTAGCAGTTGTTCAATTTACAAATAACAAATTAATAGTGGTTACATTAATTTTTAAAATGAGACAGAAAAGCATAATTATATGGTATTATTTCATAGCAGCTGTTTTGCATATGTTGTAAGACCAAGAATTAATAATATACAAAACTATCTTAGAAAACCATTTGAGAGTCTTAGCATTATTTTTTAGCATTAAAAAAGAATGTTATGTTTTAATTTTATTCCAAATGAGTTTGTTATATTATCTATGGCATTTCAATTAAACTTATTCACAAGAACATTACCCATAAAGCACACACAATCTTCTGTTGACTCTAGCCATATGAGGAGTAAAACTCTTACTTAGTAAAACATCATAAAACTGTAATAAGATATTTTTGTTATAAATTAATAGCACACTTGACAGGTATGTAGAACCAAAAGCTCTAAGCAGAAGCAGATACTCGGATACAGAGTCATAAGACTGTGGTCCCATCAGATGGGAAATTTTATGACTAGACTGAGTTTTCACGTATAACACCCCTAGTTGCAGCAAGGTTCTTGATGCAACTCTGATACAGTATGGATTTTCTAGCTCATTATATGTAGGTCAACTACAGGCTTAATGTGGTGCCTGCTATGGAGTAGAAGATATTCACAGTGTCATTCCATTGAACTGATTTTCCCTATCCCAGAAGAGAGGGGAAACATAAATGACATAAAAATCCACTATTGTTATTTCATAAAGAGTCTCACTACATAGCTGTCTTAGGATTTCTATCACTGTGAGGAAACAACATGACCAAGGGAACTCTTATAAGGAAAACATTCATTGAGGATTGCTTACAGTTTCGAGTTTTAGTTCATTGTTGTCATGGTGGGAATAATGGAGGCACACAGGTACACATGGGATTGGAGAAGTAGTATAGAGTTCTATATCTGCATCAACAGACAGAACGAAGTAAGAGTGAGCCTCTTGGTCTGACTTAAGCTTCTGAAACCTCAAAGCTCACCCTCAATGACATGCTTTCTCTAGTAAGGCCACACCCAGTACAAAAAGGCAGCACATCATAAATAATCCTTTCAAGTGATGTCACATTCTGTAAGCCTAAGGGCTTGTAGTCATGTTAGGTATGTTTTCAAGGTCAAACAAGAATACATTTTAGATAGACAGGCTGTCTTAAAACACATCGGAGATAATCAGATTATGGCATTAAAGATGTTTTAATAACATAGGTTCTTTTCATTTTATGTTAATGAGAATTGTCTGCTCTGATGTAGTAAGTCTTTCTATATATGTGTTGCTTTTATTTGTTAATGAATAATGAAGCTGTTTTGGCCAGTGGCTTAACAAAATAGAGCTAGGTGGGGAAAACTAAACTGAATTTTGTGAGAAAGAAGGCAGATTCGAGAGATGGTATGTAGCTGCCAAAGGGGAAAGATGCAAGCTGCCAGCTGGAACATTGCCAGTAGGTCGCCAGTCTCATGGTAAAATATAAACTAATAGAAATGGGTTAATTCGATTAAGATGTAAGAGCTAGCTAGCAATACACTTAAGTGATTGACCAAGCAGTGATTTAAATAATATAGTTTCTTTGTGACTATTTCAGGAGTCAGGGTGGCCAAGAAATGAGCAAGAAAACTCCTACTACACTGTTCCTGACAGCACGAATCTTCTTCAAAAAAAGATGATTGAAGGCGCAAGTCATAAACAATCCCACACCAGTTTGGAATTGTGATTAATAGGGTGGTATTTATTAAAGGGGAATAAACTTACAGATCACGGTCCCAGACAACAGCCCTCTGCGCACGCAATTGGGAAGAAGTCTAGTCGCCGGAACCGGAGCAGGAAGTAAAGAGAGAGAGGAGGGAAGTGGCCGCTTTTTTTAAAGGGAAAGATACCACGCCCCAATGGGCTGGTATCTTGGTGGCTATTGGCTGGAGGAGCGGAAGGATCTCCCGCAACACCTCCCCCTTTTATTTAAGTAAGAGAGTTCTAAACCTACTATGAAATTATATACAATAAGTACAAATATCCTATTCTAACTAGCTTAGGTCTTATATAATAAATAGCTTGGCTAAGTCATGAGTCGAAAGTAACTACATTTATATAGTCTTCAACCCCATCGAAGATCTGAGAAGGGAAATAATGTTACCTGAGTAATTAGGAAGTGCAATCAAACAACTTCTAAAACATGCAACAAATCACAGAGACAACTAGCTACCTGGGCAATCACCCAAGGTCACGTTTGCAGCGTTGAAGCAACCAACTTTGGCTAAGGCCTAACATAACTGACACACCATTTTCAAAGGCAAGAAACTTGTCAAAACTATCTTACCCTGTCTTGGCAGGATATGACAGTCCTGTTTTTTCCATTCACAGATACTCTGTATTTCTGTCAGTGGTTGAGGTATGGGCATTTCTTTACCCAAAGGCCAGTTCAGCCAAGAAGAAAGGCTCCGGGTGGAGTGTCTTTGGTGCTCAACATTCTCTCGGGAATAGAGCGGTGTTGCCAGGAGCAATTGTGTCTCACTACCACAAAACTCTGAGTTAGATTAAAGGCCATTTTCTACAGCTCTTTGAAGAGGTTGAAGATTATCTATCTATACTGAGTATAATCTCTATGTATCTAAAGAACCTGATTAGTCTAATTATAAATGACAAACTTAGAATACTATTGATCTATATAATTCTCAATACCTATCTAACTTAAAGACTAAGACAATAAATAACTGTGAAACAAATGAGGACAATGACCTCCAAATATAAGCAATGTACAAATATACATTGCAGTATGGTAAATATATATCAATACACAAGCAATATGTAAATATCTTAATCAGAGGTAGAAATGTACACTGCAATATGGTAAATATATACAATATATATCAATACAATATATGTCAATACATAAAAAATGTTTTTAAACAGAGGTAGAAACATGCATGCATACAATAGTCAATATAATTTCACTTTGTATCAATATATAAGAATCGATACCAATACATTTGTCTCAAAACAATAACTCACAAGTACCAACAAGTACCAATCTATTATCCCTCTTTTTTTTTTTTTTTTCAAATGATCCCTGAGCTTATTATAAAATTCCTTCCCCAACCCTCAACCATATACCAATTTATAATCAACCCCTAAATGATGTCCCTAAACCCAAGGGCAAACTTTACTGGGAGAGGGGACGTCGTCCTCTAGAGTTACTTCCAGCTGTCATGGGGGCGACGTTCTTTCTGGGGGATCCTGTGAAAGTAAAATGATGGTTAAATTTCAAGATCGATGTCTTTTAAAATTGCAAATAGTCTCTGAGTATTTTGTGCAGGTCTGGCCAGAATGTTGTAAAGATGTGCACCATTTCAGCTAACCAAGTTGGAACTGTCTTGTGCAGCTGGTATCCAAAACAGGTCTTGTAGTAGCGCTATCAGTATCATGACGTCATATCAACCAGGTGGAGTTATTGTTGTGGGGCCCCATCTTCTTCCTGGAAACTTCAAATGTCACTTCAGGAAAAACTCATTGTTCATTGTGAAAAACTTAAACATCAATCATATAGACATACACACACACACATACACACACACACACATATATATTCAATGAAAGGAATGATAGATATATTCAATGAAAAATATGATAGATATGAAGAAAAGCAAAGATGTTTTCTAAACTCATATTTCTTTCTGTCCCCTATCATGGCTCTTGACATGAGACAGAAACTCCAGAAACTCTGGGTTTTTCTCTTACCAACAGGCTTGGAATTGGAGAGGGACTGAGCCAGAGTCCAACTTCAAAACCAGCTCTATAAATTTAGAAATATGGTTTAGTATATTTTACTTACACAACTTATTCAGTTTTCTTAATAGTTCCTATTGGGCAAGTATTTTTCCATCTGTCAGTATCCAAACATCCAGGATCCCTTGAATTTTTCAAAGATGAGTGTTTTCCTGTGGAGATAAGAACAGAACCCTGCCCCCATTCTATATGTTTTTCTTACCACCTGTAGGAATATCATCATTGTGGATGAGTTGTCATTTCTCCTTTCCAAGAGGTTTCTCCTCTTCAAATCGAACCTTTATTAATTTTGATGGTATCCACAATTTTTCTTCTCCTGTGGAAACAAGAGCAAAACCCCTTCCCCAACGTAGCACATCTCCTGGCTTCCATTGAGAGGTCAGCACATCTTTGAAATAAATTGGTTGATTTAGTTCAGCAGACTTTTCCATTATCCAATGTCTTTCTGCTGCTGTCGTTCCTTTCTCATTAGCGTTAAGAAAATTCAAGGTCAATAAAGCATTATGTAATCTATTTCTGGGGGTATTTTCGGTCCCTTTCTGTTTGTTCAGCATATCCTTTATAGTACGATTTGATCTTTCTATAACTGCCTGACCTGTGGGATTATGTGGTATACCTGTAATGTGTTTTATATTATAATAAGCAAAAAAGCGTTTCATTTTCTTAGATACATATGCTGGACCATTGTCTGTCTTTATTTGTGCAGGTATTCCCATGATGGCCATAACTTCCAATAGATGTGTGATTACTGAATCAGCCTTTTCTGAGCTCAGGGCAGTAGCCCATTGAAAACCTGAATACGTGTCTATGGTGTGGTGTACATATTTTAATTTACCAAATTCCATAAAGTGGAACACATCCATCTGCCAGATTTCATTTCTCTTAGTACCCTTTGGGTTACTCCCTGCAGGCAACGGTGTTTGATTATAGAAGGAACAAGTAGGACATCTCTTTATAATGTCCTTAGCTTGTTGCCATGTAATGGAAAATTCTTTCTTTAGGCCTTTACTATTGACATGATGCTTCTTATGAAATTCTGAGGCCTGCAACACGCTTCCAATCAATAATTGATCAATCTCAGCGTTGCCTTGTGCTAGAGGACCAGGCAGACCTGTATGGGACCGGATGTGTGTTATGTACATCGGACAAAGCCTGTTCCTGATTATGTCTTGTACCTGGATAAACAATGAAGTCAACTCTGTGTCATCTGGTATAAATTCAGCAGTTTCAATATGCAAGATAACTCTTTCTGCATATTGTGAATCTGTAACTATATTAAGAGGTTCTTTAAAATCCCTTAGCACCATAAGAATGGCATATAATTCTGCCTTCTGGACAGAATTATAAGGGCTTTGTTCCACCTTACTCAATTCATCTGACTTATAACCTGCTTTCCCTGATTTATTTGCATCAGTATAGAATGTACGGGCTCCAGTTATTGGAGCATCATGTACAATTCTAGGAAGAATCCAAGAAGTTCTCTTTATTAGGTTAAGTCTACCACTTTTGGGATAGTTGCTATTAATTTCTCCCAAAAAATTAGCACAAGCTCTTTGCCATGGTTCATTGTCTTCCCATAACTTTTTTATTTCTTCAGTAGTAAAAGGCACTATAATTTCTGCTGGGTCTATACCTGCTAGTTGACGAAGTCTCAGTTTACCCTTTATAATTAATTCAGAGACTTTTTCCACATAAGTTTTTAATTTTTTACTTGGTTTATTAGGTATAAATATCCACTCTAAAATAATATCTTCCCTCTGCATTAGAATCCCTGTAGGAGAAATTCTGGAAGGCAATATGACTAGGATGCAGCTAAGATTTGGGTTCACCCTATCCACATGTGCCTCCTGTAATTTTTCCTCAATCATTGTCAGTTCCTTTTCTGCTTCAGCTGTCAGTTTTCTTGGACTATTCAAATCTTTATCACCATCTAAGGTTTTGTTTAAATGAACTATTAGATCAGGTGTTATCCCAACAGCTGGTCGTAGACTGGAAATGTCTCCTAACAATCTTTGGAAATCATTAAGAGTCTTTAACCTGTCTCGCCTAATTTGTGCCTTTTGCGTTTTAATTTTCTCTAACCCTATTCTGTAACCTAGGTAATTAATAGAATTTCCTCTTTGAATCTTTTCAGGGGCAATTTGTAATCCCCACCTAGGCAAGACTTTCTTTACTTCTTCAAACATCCTTTCTAAAGTATCTTTATTTGAATCAGATAACAAGATGTCATCCATGTAATGGTAAATTATGGACTTGGGGAATTGTTTACGAATTATTTCCAATGGCTTACTTACAAAATATTGGCACAATGTAGGACTATTGAGCATACCCTGTGGGAGGACAGTCCATTGATATCTCCTATTAGGCTGAGAATTATTATAAGTAGGCACTGTGAAGGCAAATTTTTCTCTATCCTTTTCTTGTAACGGTATGGTGAAAAAACAATCTTTCAAATCAATAACTATAAGAGGCCATCCTTTTGGTAATAGAGAAGGCAAAGGAATTCCAGATTGTAGTGGGCCCATAGGTTGAATTACCTTGTTGACAGCTCTTAAATCTGTCACCATTCTCCATTTACCGGATTTCTTTTTTACAACAAACACAGGAGAATTCCAAGGGCTGGTTGATTCTTCAATATGGTGAGCATCTAGTTGCTCTTGCACCAGCTGTTCCAATGCCTGTAATTTATCTTCAGCTAGAGGCCACTGTTTGATCCATATTGGCTTCTCAGTTAGCCATTTTAAAGGTAGGGCTGTTGGTACCTCTAAAGGTTTGGTATTTGCTGTATGTTCTTGTACAGCCTGAATGGCTGGTGACCTTTTCCCATAATATCTCATCATGTCCTTCCCAGAATTATGAGTTCCTGGAACTACAGGAATGTTAATCTGGGTATTCCATTGCTGTAGCAGGTCACGGCCCCATAAATTTATTGCGATATTGGCAATATATGGCCTTAGTCTTCCTATTTGCCCTTCAGGCCCTATGCATTCAACCCATCTTGTGCTTTGTTTTACACGAGATAGGGTTCCAATTCCCAGGAACTGAACATCTACCTCTTGAAGAGGCCAATTTGGATGCCAAGATTCTGGAGTAATAATACTTACATCCGCACCTGTGTCCAATAAGCCTTCAATAAAAGTGCCATTTATACAGACTCTTAGCTTTGGTCTTTGATCATTAATAGAAGTCTGCCAAAATATACGTTTACTCTGTCCTACTGGGTTTTTTGACTCATCCTCCATGCGTAATTCATCATTTAGACCAGTAATATTTTTTACAGCAGAAATTGGAGCTTTTAATTTTCTTGGTGAGGCACGTTCTCTACTGTGACTGGGAATGACTGGGCCACTGTTGGCTTGGGGGCCTGCGAGAGGCCCCTCAAGGAGTTTCCCGACTGTATCGGGTTGCCTTGTCTGTCTGTTGTTGACCTGCATTCGTTGGACCAGTGTCGGCCTTTACCACATCTCCTACATATACCTGAAGGCCGAGGTCTCCTATTTTTGTCATTCCCAGAAGGGATATTATTCCTAGAAATCCTTTGCCTGCAATCCCTTTTCAGATGTCCTAATTTACCACAATTAAAACACCTGGCAGTTTGATGTCTCCTCATTGCTTTGGAAATCGCTTCTCCTACCCAAGATTCATCATTATAGCTAAACGTCTCAACATTCATTGTATGCTGAATCCATTCATCCATAGGTGCTGATCTAAACTTTAAAGGCCCAATTATCTTTTTGCATTCTATGTTTGCATTCTCAAAAGCTAGAGATTCAAGAAGTAGTCGTCTAGCTTCTGGGTCTGTTACCCCTATGTCCAGAGCCTTAATTAATCTTTGCAAAAAGTCAATAAAGGGTTCTCTCTGTCCCTGCCTAATTCTGGTATATGATTCAACCCTTTTTGCTGGATCTTGTAGCCTATTCCAAGCATTTAAAGCTGCTTGGTGACATAAACACAGTACTTCATCATCATAAAGAGCTTGGACCTGTGGGTCAGCATATTCTCCTACACCAAGAATTTGATCTTGGGAAACCTCCACACCTTTTGCTCTTCCTTGCTGTTCCATATGTTTGGATTCTTCTCTGAAATAGATTCCAAACATCAAGGAAGGTCCATTATCTAAAACTGCAGACACTAACTGATGGAAATCGTGGGGGGTAGCTCTAGCATTAGAAGCCCAAGTCCTTATCATTTCCTTAACATATGCAGAGTGCAAGCCAAAGGTAACTATAGCTTGCTTAATTTCTTTTAGATCATTCATTGCTATTGGCATCCATCTAGCTTCTCTGACTCCCTTTGAGCCTTTAGAAGTTGACGCTTTGTCAGAATGAATTACAGGGTATGTCGCTAAAACCCTGGGTAAGCCAGATCTAATAGCTGGTGGTGGCATTGTATCCTGTCCTTGTGCCTTCTTACTCTGTTCACCAGCTCCAATAATTTCTTCAATCATTTCAAGTCTTTTTATCATTGTCTCTCTTAAATCCTGAATCTCCTGAGCTACATGTGTTTCTAGTGATTTCACTGAGGTATCAATTTTTTGGTCCCCATTCTGCACCTGTGATTTCAAAGCTTTTGAATCCTGAATCTCCTGACCTGTATTAGTTTCTGGTAAAGATTGCATGGTTCTTAGGAGTGCCATAATTTTCCTAAATAATAGAATATTCAAAAGAATACTGAAACCTAGTAACCAGTAAATTAAGTTATCTCCATAGTCGTATAAACCTTGCATGAAAAAACCCATTGTTTTGGTAGTCAAAATAGTAAAATTCATGTTGGAAACGAAAACTGCCATATTACCTATTATCCAGCAGGTGGCGCTGTTCCCAAGTCGCGACGAAAACGGGGTCCTGTTTCAGTGTCCGCCTAGTATTTGTTAAAAACTGGGAAATGCAAGTTGCTCAACAAAGTAAATGTAATTAAATCAATTCCGTACACGGAACCATAAACCCAGAATCCAGGGGTAGAGAAGAGTAACCCGGAAGCTGTGTATGCCTCCACGTGACAGAGTCGTCCCAAGGGGTTGCAGCTTTCCGCAACCGGTAACCGCGTGCTCTGGTTCGCTCCGCTTAAGAGCTGTGCTTGCAAGGGAGATTTGAAAACGATTCAGAAAAGAGCAAACCACGTGGGCAGAGACTACGCGGTCCTGTGGAATTTAAATCCACGTAGCGAGGCAAACGATAGGCTGCGTGGGGACTTGAAGTCAATCTGAAGTGTCTAAAGGGAAAATATAAAGAACTGCAGCAAGAAAAGCCACTGCGTGATGATTTATGTTAAACTGCTGGCTCCACGCACAAGGCACAGGCCGCAAGGCACAGGCCGCAAGGCACAGGCCGCGGCCGAACTGGCGGCCAGCAGCCGAGCGGGGGAAGGAGGGGTCCTAAAACCAAACGTTGGGTGCCAGATGAAGGCGCAAGTCATAAACAATCCCACACCAGTTTGGAATTGTGATTAATAGGGTGGTATTTATTAAAGGGGAATAAACTTACAGATCACGGTCCCAGACAACAGCCCTCTGCGCACGCAATTGGGAAGAAGTCTAGTCGCCGGAACCGGAGCAGGAAGTAAAGAGAGAGAGGAGGGAAGTGGCCGCTTTTTTTAAAGGGAAAGATACCACGCCCCAATGGGCTGGTATCTTGGTGGCTATTGGCTGGAGGAGCGGAAGGACCTCCCGCAACAGATGATGGGTGTTGAAGAAACTCCAAATGGAGTTTACTTTTTTTTTGTAACAAAGAAAGTGCTCATGACTCAACTTCTAACAATATGCTTTGACAAAGTTGACAAGCAGGACACAAAAGATAGGACTGCTGAACTTTGCGAATGCAAAGTAGGACAGCAATTCAGAATATTCTGCTTCACAGAAGTCTATCAAATATTCTAAGTCTATATGCTAAAGATAGATTGCCCACGGTTGCAGAGGAGCCTTGAGTGACTGTCCAGGCACCCAGATGTTTCTGTCATTTCTCATGTTTTTTGTAAGTTGCTTGTTTGCAGTTTCTGCTTACTCAGCTAATATTAATTCCTTCTCGCATCTCTGAGGTAGTTGAAGACTAGGCAGTTATATAATTTTTCTTTTTTATGAAGACTCGGAAAAGAAATTCAATAAAGGAGTGTAAAGTGTATAAGATTGAGAGATATCAATAGTTTTAGAGGGTAATTAAGTTCTGATAGAAATTAAAATAGGTACCAGATTTTGGACTCATAAAGATAGGATATATGTGGAAAATTTTTTTTTCTGAATATGTCAAATGCAAACTGTTTAGACATTGTTGATGTATTTATTGCCCTTGACATAGCACTGAAGATGTATTTTTTAACTGAATCAAAGAATTAAGAATTTACAAGCAGGGAAGAAGATATCTTAATTAAGGGAGGCATTGTGGAGTTGGCAAGAGGCTTGACTCTAGAGGGATTCCCAGGTGTCCACGGGGATGTCTCCAGCTAGGACCGTGGGCAATGGAGGACCCTCTGAATGTGGCTCATAATTGAGGCAGACTGAGAAGCCAATGATAATGGCATTGGGATTTGTCTCTACTGAATGTACTGGCTTTTTGGGATCCTATTCTATTTGAATGTATACCTTCTTAATCCTAGATGGAGGGGGGAAGACCTTGAACTTTCCACAGGGCAGGGTCTCCTGCCCTCTCTTAGGACTGGAGGGTAGGGGAGAAAATATTCCTTTCTATTAATCATTTGTTTCTATTGACTTCTTTCCTCAACACAAAATCTAGTCTGTCACAGTATTGAGGTTTTTATTTATTTAATTAACTTAATTAATACTGGTATAGACATATCTCTAAACCACACTGAAAGTGTGATAGGAACATGCTTAAATATAAAGTGAACATAGAGAAGAATCACTGAAAATATGTCTAACAAATGATGAAATAAAAATATATCTACTACTAGACCTAATTTACCATGTACGAGTGTTTCCACTTTGACTGTCTGAGAACCCTTGTGGCAATGATTTCTGAAATGCATCCCAGTTAAATTAAAAACTCACCTTTAGAAGCACAGACTGTGTAAGTGAAATGTTTAAATTGCACCAAGGTGAATTCCATGCAATTATCAAAAATGGAGGAAGAGTGTGTCTTAGAGAGTCAGAGGGGAAGAGTGTGACGGGGAGCAGTAGAGGGATTAAAAACTGGGGTCAGGATGTATTGTATAGTAGTAGAATAAAAAATTAAAACAACATAAAACCACTAAGTAACAATTAAAATTTTACATACAGTTTCTAAAAACAGTACAGCAATTGATTCAGTGTTATTTTAATAGGATGTTTTAAATATGAACATGAATATAGTTTCTTAAAAGAGTTTAAAAAATCGCACCTAAATTGAGAAGAATTTGTGTTTTATACAATGAATTGAACTCTTGCAAAACATGGTAATTCGAATGCTTCCAAGAAAAGGCAGTGGTCATGAACAAGAGAATTGAGGATGTTGTAACTCTATTAGTCTGTTAATTAACCATGCAATATAAAGTTTCTCTACAAAAGATAATTGTTCAAATCATCATTTTTAATAATTATTATGATGTCAATCTCCCTAACAATTCAGCTTTAAACTTGAATGAAAATTCTGTTTAAGTCATGTTAATCCACTTAAATGGAAAACTGTCTTATGTCAGGATGAATCTTGTGCGGAAACTTAACAGCTACAGAAATATCATAGACAAACAGGTGGTGGCTGTCATAGATGAATGTCTTGTTCAATAGACCAGAAAAACTGATTAAAAGCAATGTTGTACAATTATAATTATTTCTGTGTTTTCAAGCCTGTAGCTGGGAGCTTCCAGAGTATTTATGTATTATTGTATTAACTTTGTGAAATAAAAAAAATAAAAATCTTAGTTTTCATACGTACACATACACACACAGAATGAAAGAGAGAGACAGAGATAGAGAGAGACAGAGAGAGAATAAAGTATTGTTTACAGAAAAGTCCAGTTTTGCAGATTAATAATGCACATATGTCAATAGTCGAATTCACAAACTTGTAACATTAACATTCAAACTAAAAAGTTTTGTCCCCTTTAATTACTGCAAATGATTAGTCATTGCCTAGAATTAAATGCTATCCACTGAAAATTTTCTCTTTCCAGCAACTAGTGGATATTGATATTTTAAATAAGCTGCACTTATTTATAGCTTTTCTTTGCAAATTAGAAATTAAAATATTTTGTTTGCTGCTCTATGTGTTATTTTTAGGTTTCTTTAGAAGATAAGCACTAATTCAGCTTCATAACCTGTAGTGGGAGCAGCGGGGCTGCGTTCCTGCCACCCAGCTCCAGGTCACCTGGCTAGCTTATGCCCCAAAATAACAACACACAAACTGTATTCATATAAACACTGCTTGGCCCATTTCTATTAATGTGTGTAGCACCACAAGATGGTGACTTATCTTGCCTAACCCATATTTAGTAATCTGTGTAGCACCAGTCTTACCGGGAAAGATTCAGCATGTCTGACCTGGTGCCTTGCTTCATAGCATCTGCCCTGGAGAGAGAAGGCATGGCGTCTGCCTCACTTCTTCTTCCTCCCAGCATTCTGTTCTGTTTACTCCACCCACCTATGTTCTAACCTATCAGGCCAAGCAGTTTCTTTATTAACCAATGAAATCAACAGATTGATATGACACTCCCACATCAATAACCTTATAAAAGTGGGTGGGCATGACCAAATATGTGGTAAAGTCAGCTTTGACGTTGTTGACTGGAGCTCATTGGTACCACACATTATCTGTCTTCTGAGCACAGAACGTTATTATACTGAATGAAGGTGTTAACCAGGAAATGAAGATTTATTATGATTACTTGACATAATAACTAAATACCATTCATTTTAAATTTTAATTCAATATGTTATAATATATAAATACCACTACTCTTTCTGATGTTTAATTTGTCCTAGATTTGGCCAATACACTTTTCTTCCAACTGGTACTAGAGTCCTGTCATGTTCCCATCTGGTATTTTCTGAATATTTAACTTGGCTAAATTTGAATCTATATAGACAAAAATGAGACTTTTCAACACATTTAATATAGCAAAGAATTCAAATGTCAAATTTTATTACCATGGAAAACAAGATATAAACAGAATGACTCTATTTTATATTATTCTTAACATTACTATAACATTTTCAAGAGAAGTATATTGATGACATCAACTTTAATTGCACAACTTCAAGGTGAAGGTGACTGTTATTTTCTCTGGGGGTTGTGCACAACGTCTCAGGTACCAGTTGAGAAAGTAATCTGTAATTAATTAAAAACATACATGGCCATTGCTACTAATGCTCAGAGTGTTTGTCGGGTAATGAAGGAGGTGGATGTTCAGTCACCTGTTAGAGTTAAAATTGACCCGTCAGTCTAACTGGAAAGCTTTTAGGTTTAATAAGTCCTTTTCCTACATCTCTCATATGAGATATTAATTAAATTATTTAATTAAACTTACAGATTTGGATTTAGATAAATAGGACATTTATAGAGACATTAATTGTAATTTTTTTCTTCCCATATTTACTTTGATAGTGTATCTGTTAAGGAGATACAAGATAAAAGGAGACAAGGACATGTAAGGCAAATGATTTATATCTTTATTGCTATGATTAAACTTAAGTCTTATCACACTTAATTGATTTATTTTCATTTAGAGAAACATCTTCATTATCCACGTAGATATCATTTTATAGCATGACTTGGGTGTCTCATGTAATTGGTATTAGCACAGATTTTGCTTTCAATAACTTTACTTGGTTCCCATATTATAAGATAGTTAGGCAAACGGTGAGCAAATTAATTTTAATGTATATTATATCTGGTATATTATAATAAATGTATTGTATTGATTTGAATGTGCCTTTTATATTTTATTAGTTAATTATTTGTAAGATTTAAACATACTCTTATGTATATATTCTGAATAATATAGTAAACCCATGGTTAAATTGTTTAACTCTGTAAAATGTCAATACTTTCCATTTATTTGTCTACAACTGTCAATATTGTCAGTGATTGTGAGGGAGTATATCTACCAATTTGAATGGAAATATTAATCAGGATATAGCACAGATTAATATGTATATTTGAAATGAGTTCTGTATTTGTTGGAGATATTTAAAAAATAATGCAAACCAAAAATATTATGAAAAAGTCAATAATACTAAAAATTTAAAGTGTAATATTTATATACTTTGAAAAAACAATTAGTGTCATCCTCAGATATGTTTTCATATAAAACCATTTACTGTTTATTTGTCACAAACTGTTTTTAAAAATGAAGACAGAAATCCACTTTTCCATTACAAGGTCTCAGCTGGCAACAAATCTACATTACCTTCCTGTTGAATGAGGCAGAAACACAGCAGCAAGCCACTTAAATGATTCGGTGAGCAGGAGAAATTCTGTTTACATTTATCACCGTTATTTCTCTAAAATGGCATAACTTATATTTATCGAACAGGAAGTCCTCAATCACTTTATAATTGCTTTGATGTGTAGCATCACATGCTATCTGATCAGGGAATATAGAAGTCAGAATGATGGAAAGTTAGGTTTTAAAAACAGCAGGAAGAAAAATCGGATAGGAGTAAAGATACCTCATTTCCACACCTGATTCAGGGAACTGTTAATAGCAGTTTCAACTGACGCAAGAAAATAGGCAATATTTCAAAACAGTATAAGAATTTAAAAGAAGTACGTTATTTAAGGACTTCTATATTATAAATAAATAAATAAAAAAACAGGTTACCAATTTAGCAATTGGTGAACATGAGTCAACCTTGAAGTATTGAGAGAATGCTGAGTAGACTACTAAACTTTGATTATGTTATGACCAAGGTTGAAAGGCTAATTGACGAAAAGACATTTTTGAAAACTCTACAAAAAAAGTATTTAAGTTATTATACAAACCCATGATGGTTAATCTTGGTTGCCCATGTGACTACATTTGGAATTAACTAAAATCTAAACATCTGCTGTACCCATGAGGGATTTTATTTAATCTTACTAATTGGTGAGAACACACCATAAATCTGGGCATCATCTGCTTGCAGGAACTCACATAAAAGAACAGGAAAGTCTCAAGATTTTTGCCTGCTTGAACTCACCCTTTGGCTGATAAGTTGATCTCTCCTGACCTTAAGGTTTTCTTTTAGGATTGTAGACCATCCTTCTCCCCATTCTTCAAAACTTCTTCACGACTATGATCAGCAACTATCAAGGAACCTCCCTAGACTCCAGCACCAGACTGGTACTGCAGAAATAGCCAGTGTTGTGTAATGAACAACTACTGGATTCTTGATTCTTTGACTTTCCCTTATGAGATCACCACTCTTGCTCTAGCTAGACTGTAGCTTTCAAGATTATATATACTATATACTATATATGTTTAGAATATATTTTAACCTAAATAAATTGTATTTATTTATTTGTTTATGTATGTATGTATTTTTGTGGTCTGTGTGTGTGTGATTGTGTGTGTGTGTTTGTGTGTGTGTGAGATTGTGTGTGTGTGTGTGTGTGTGTGTGTGAAAGCATCAATTCTGTCAGGTCAGTTCTTTAGAGAACCCTTACTAATACAAATCCCAAATTGATATAGGGACCAGCAGAGGAGTTCCATATGGCTGTGCAATATGAATGGGATAACTGTGGACTCTTAATCTTCAGATTACAGAGAAAAAGATAAATAAAAAGCACAGGAAATAAACACATGAATTTTTATAAAGAAATATGTTTCAAGATTACTCCGAAAATTAAATTATAGTGGATATGCCTAGATATGCCAGACAGGAGATAGTAAAATGAATTCAGAAATAGGGAAAATGAAGAAGTAAAGTCATTCAGAAAAGACAGCAATTCCCCTGCTATCAATTCTACTCACAGGAACTGTAATAGTAAAGAAAAAAAAAATTAGATTAGATTTGTGGAAAGACAGCACAAGATTGTTTGTATATGTACACTATTTTGAACCTGTAAACTTGAGAGAAAGACATGTGCAGTGATCTGAATATGTTGGCTAGATATTTAAATGAGAATTCAAAATTATAATTAAGAGGCTCTCTGAATGTCGAATAATTTAGGGGTGAAGTTCTCTGCTGGCTTCTTTGAGCCTCCAGTTGCCAGGCTTCTTGAGCCTCCTTATTCCCCAGGGAGAGGTGAGTGCACTACCCACCCATTCTGCAACTCCACTGTGCAGAACATTCAGACACAATATGGAGTCTAGTAAGCAGGAATGTAGTTTATTACTGTGAACATCAACTTAGATAGCTAAAGTGACATGGTGTGATTTGGAGGTACCTCTATCCCATGAGAGGAAGCCAAACACACCCTCTGACTAGAGGGGTGTCTACCTAATTTATGCTGTATCATCCTCACTCAAACTCAAGCCAGGCTTTTCTCTGTCCTACAGGCCTTGAAGTACCAGAGCCAGGCTTTTTACTGTCCTATAGTCCTCGAGGTACAGGCCCTGAGATAATTTTGTCCCAACAGTTCTCCAAATGCCAATTAATTACGGGGGAAGTAAATGCATACTGTTGTAACGGCGTGAACGAATGCAGACAGATTGTAAAAATATATATAGCTTTTGGGGCTGGAGAGATGGCTCAGAGGTTAAGAGCACTGACTGCTCTTCCAGAGGTCCTGAGTTCAATTCCCAGCAACCCACATGGTGGCTCACAACCATCTGTAATGAGATCTGGCGCCCTCTTCTGGCCTGCAGCCGTACATGGAGGCTGAACGCTGTGTACATAATAAATAAATCATATATATATATATATATATATATATATATATATATATATATATACATATACATACAGCTTTAATGGGGAAATAGACTTACAGAACCATCGTTCCTGCAGAGACCAGGAAAGCAGAAGCAAGCACTGCAAGCACGCTTGCCAGATTTATAGGTAAACATTAGCCCGAGGTGAACACGCCCCCTAAGGGGTGGGACTTATCCCTATATCTCCCCCTTTTGTCTAAATAAGACAGAACTAAACCAAATACAACTATATACAATAATAACAAATAATAAATATAACAAACAATATTGAGAACAAAAGTTTTGCTAAACATTCTATCTCAAGGAGTCCAAATAATGTAGAGACTAACTACAATTATATAATCTTCAACTCCATCAAAGATCCGAGAAGGGAATAAGTATTACTTAACAAACGAGATATTTTCAGTCTATATACTTTTTTCTCTTTCCTCCTAATTTGGCATAACTTTCTCTGGCCTAACTCTTTATTCTAAAGTTGGTGTAATTCCACCCTAGTTAAAAGTATCAAGATATGGGGTCTAATAAGAGAACATTAGATTATGATTGTTGTGTCAATGGATTAATGTAATAATCATTGCAGTGAGATACCGATTATGAGAGTTTATTTGTTTCCAAATCTTTTCTTGCCAGCCTGACATGTTTCTGCCAGCAATAACATGTCACAAAGTCCTTTGACTGATGCTGGTGTTTCCAATTCTACTGAAACAAGAGGAAGAAAAATTGTCCTTCTTCATGAGTAGCTAAGTCTAAGAACAAAAAGAGTGACTGGAATGGCTTTCTTTCTTTTTTTTCTCACATGTCAATTTTTCCTTCAATTCTTGAATATTTAGTACTGTGATATGATGTTTTTCTTCCGAAAAACTGAGCTTTGTCTTTTATGCATCTGTGTGCTGTGTTCTTGTTGCATTGTCTCCTCACTGAGACTAATTCCCAAAAGTTTTCATTCAACCATGTCATGACATGCATGTGATTTTGGAAAATTTTACCATTATTTAATAATTTGTCATATTCTACAACTCATTTGATACTCTTCATTTGTTTTGCTTGATATTCCTCCTATATGTGCCTTTCATGATGATATAAAAATAACAAATGGAAGTTTTCTTATAAGTCATTATTATGAATTAACTATTGGCTTTAATTATTTACTTCTTACTACAACCTCCTCAGCTTCTAAGTCTAAGTAAGAGTCCCCAGGATATGCTAGATATGTACTGGTTCTTTAAATACAATTTTCCAACTTCATCTCCTTTCAAATGATTTTTCTTCCTTCTTTCCTTCTTTCTTTCTTTGTTTCTTATTATTTTATTTCTTTACTTCCTTTTTCTTTATTTTTTTTAACCCACCAAGTTTATTTAGTGTTAACTTTATTCCCATGGTTTTAAGATTCACTGGGGAATGGGGAATCATTGTTTATACTCGTGAAGCAATGTGATTCTTAACCCCTCATCAATAGCAAATGCTTCCCATCTAAGGGTTGGACCTGAGGGATACTCAGTATAGGTTACATACTGAAGAAATTTTTAAATATTTATTTATTTTCAACTATGAGTATAAGTGCTTCTATGTGTACCATGTACCCACAGGTAACCAAAGAGAACAGAACAGGGCCCTGGATTCCCTGGAAATGGTGAACTTAAACATAACTGTGAGCCATCTGCTGGCAGTGCTGGTAACTGAACCTGAGTCTTTAGCAAGAACAGTAAGAGATCTAAACTGTTGTTCTATCTATCCAATTTCCATTTCCAACATCAACCCTTTTTAATTTTTATACAATTATTATTCATGAGGAAGCATGTTTGTGGTCAAAGCACAACTTTCAGGAATCTTTCCCTCTACCAGGTTGGACTTGGGAACTGAGTTCAGGTCATCAGTCTTGCCTGTAATCATTTTTACTTGCTGAGGTGTTATGTTTGCCCATGCTGTAATTTTAAGTGGCTTGACCCTTTTCAAATCCTGAAGAGGCAAGCACAATTTTTATGAATTCATATGTACAATAGCAATCTTGTGTTCAGAAGACGAACATTTCATAACACCTCTCCCAATCAGATGTTGTATTTGCCCTGTTGCTTCTTAATCTTTGGGACAGGGAAAGTATTACAGGTGCTCTATTTATGACTAGCCATTTATTGTTAGTGATTTTTTGCACTTTGAATAGATATGATTGTCTTCAACATTTCTTAAAGCAGTAGGAAACTTAGCTACCGAGGTTGGGAGGTACAGAAATGTTTGACTATGATATATTTAGAAGACAGTTTGACAATATGTTCATTTAGAAAAACAACACGAATACGTTATTATTTGCATCATGGGACTTCCCTAATTGAGTTTTTGACCATGTCTACAGTACATGCTATAAACGTGTTTCTGCTAGAGAACATCCCAAATTCAGTCATAAGTGTTTGGTTATACACAAAAATTGTCCTGCCACTATTGTACTTCTATTGGGCATTTATTGCCTGAAAACATCATTACTGTGGTATGAAAAGAATGGCGCTAGGTAAGAACATTACGCTCTTTCTCTCCCGCAAGTCTGCACAACACCTTCTGGTACTATGAGAGCTAGTTAGCAGGGGGAATTTCCTGGGCACTTCAAGATCAGTTTTTCAGGATGGAGAGATTGCTTAGTTAAGAGCAATTTACTGCTTTTGCAGTGAACCTGGGCTCAGTTTCAAGCACCAACATTCATCCATAACCCCAGTTCCAGAGGATCCAATTGGCACACTTGTAGTGAACACATATGCATGTGAACAAAACATTCACATTCATTGAGTAAAATAAAGGTTAAAGAATGCTTTGTGCATCCTGCGACCAATATATGTGGTGTCTTTAGCAAGAATCTTACAATTAGTTATCTTGGCTGTATTGGGCAAATGAGCAAATGTCATAACATGTTATTTTGGAGACCTCAGGGGACTTGGTAATCAATAACTTATAGTAAGGCAGTACAGAGATTATGATTTAATCAATATTTTTGGAAACAAGATTTTTTTGATGTAGGTTAAATCTATTCAAACCTCTTTTAAAGTACACTTATTTTTAACTATCTTATTTAGTTAGTTAAATGAGAGGCCTCCCCAGAGGCTCACATATTTGAACACTTGGTTTCCAGCTGGTGATGCTGGTACAGAGGTTACTGAAACTTTATGAAGTGTAGCACTACTGGAAGAAATGTCAGTGGGGACAAACTTTGAAACTTTGTTCACTTCCCGTTTATTCTTTATTTTTCTTGTTTGAAGAAGGAAATTGGATTTCTCAGCTTTCTGTTTCAATGTAGGTGCTTTCAATCATGACTCCCTTGTCATTCTAGAAAATATATCTTGAACTATAAGCCAATAGAAACTTGTCTTTAGGTTGGTTCAACCTTGGTATTAGAAAGTAGAAAATAGGAAAGTAAATAATATAGAAGCTGGTATCAACAAATAAAGATGCTCTAAAGAATTGATCATCGTCACATTTTTTAGAAGAATGTGGTATTATTTGAGCTAGAGTAGTAGTTGTATGATGTGAAAAGAAATTGAATAAAATAGGCCTACACACTGATAGTGGAAATATTAATTAGTATTGCCATTGTTGATTATGATATGGAGCTTTTTACAAATTTAAAAATAAAACTGAGAGATGTTTTAAGAACAAGGTGAACATATAAGTGATTCTCTATCTGATCCCAAGATGCACTAGAGTAAAAAGAGAAAAGGTGTGTGTAAAGAAAACAGACAGAAGACAGACAGACAGAGAGACGAGAGAGAGAGAGAGAGAGAGAGAGAGAGAGAGAGAGAGAGAGAGAGAGAGAGAGGAAAGAATAAAAATAGAAGCAAAGAGCAAAGACAAAGGAAAACAAATGAATTTGAAAATTCTAAAATTAAGGAAGTTGTCCCAAGCTCAGAAAGACAAACTAAAACATGGATCATTTTATTCTACTTTACTTTATATTGGGATTATGTGGTAAGGGAAAATGGGGTGATCTGGAAAGCATTGTGGGAGGAAGCGAATATTATCAAATACACTGTAAAAATTCTCTAATAATTAATAAAGAAATTTGCATTATGATCTGAATTTTTAGAACTTGGTCTTCATCTATGAGGTAGCACCAGCTTTAAGCACATTTGAAACCTTGATTTCCTCCTAATTTGAGAAAATAAATGCAAAATAGCTAATTTCTATTTTCATGTTTTTCCTAAAATATACCCCATTAAAAAATGATCTTTAAATCAAATTTAGGCCATCAGCATCTTGAGTTTCAGGCTAGCCTTGGTTACATTGAAAAATGTCTCAAACTGAAATCAAACAGTTCAGCATAGCATCAACCACATCCTTATTTCAACCCCAGCCTAAGCTATAGCATACCCCGCTCAAAAAAATAAAATCTGAAACAAAATTAACAATATAACAAATGTTATAGACTATGATATGCTTTCATAGTGAACAGCTTACCCCATATAAAAACATCAACTATAAGTGAATGTGTATAGATTTTGCTTTCAAAATGAAGAGTTTAAATTCCTTTTAAAGGTTATTTTTATGCATATGGGCACACGAGACACCCAGTTATGCTAGTGCGCTTGTTTTTATGTTATATGCTGGGCTAATTCATTCAGTAAATTAAGCATGATGAATATTCTTTAGCAAGAAACAGCATTTTCTGTCAATATTATACCTCCTATCGACCATGGTGTCTTACATGACAGCTGGGTCATGGCAATTTAAAACATAGTCTTGTGGATCTTTTCTCCAAAGAAAACTTTTTCTCTTGCTAGCTTATTTATTTTCAAAATAATTGATACATTTATATCTTTTTATTCATATATCTTTCTTAGAAAAAATTTGCTGGAGAAGACAAATATATATTGAAGTTAAAGTTATTTAGCTCATTCAAGAGTTCACAATACAGCTGTAAGAAATCAATCCTCTATTAGTTAAGGTTAATGTTTTCACACTTTCTCTAACATGTTGCCATATTAATAATTTTATTAAATGTAACATTTAAATTTTTTTTAAAATAGGTAAGAGACGTAATATGGCAAACATCTGCATACAGATGAGTGTAACCTGAAATAACTTTTATTACAATTAATCTACATATAGTATATACTTTTATTTTGTTTTTAATCTCATTTCCTAGTAAATATTTTATCCCATAAATAAGTCTATAGACAAATGCAGGGTCTGTATTGCTTCCTGTACTGTTTCTTATTCCCTAATTTATAATTCATTGCTAGTCCACAGGAAGTGAAAAGTCACTCATTAAAATGAAAGAGCAAGGCTCTCAGTTGGGTTTTGTCAAGTGCATAATGTGTCACTGAGAAACTTTCTGATTCTTGTCAATGCAAATTGAGAGCGCAAAAGAATAAGCAGGGGAGAAGACAACACTCATGAATACCAATCCAATGGTTTGATTCCTGTCTTATTTAGATTAGGGAAGAATACCATTAAACAGGACATGCAATCACCAATGTTAGCATCCCCAAATCATGTCATATGAACTTCCAAAGTGATGTTTTACTCTTTTTTAAAAAAAATTCTGCAAAAAATTTAAAGAATATTACACAAAATTTGATTTTGGAACTGATGAACTTATGAAGTAATTAAAGCTTTGCCCTTAAATATCTCATTTTTCTTCTCGTCTTATTTTCATCCACAGCTGCCTAAAACCTCTCAGGAAACCCCTGGTTCATGTAGATCTTATTATGTCTGTCCATTATTTTCACTTTTCCTCTTTCTTTTGGGAATTCGTCTGAAGCATGCTTTTTCTTGAATGTATGCATGAAATACCTCAATTGAAGAAGAGAATAATGATAATTATGTGCTTTCTATCCCTTCCATGTGCATTTTTTCATTCCTTTTATGCTTCTTCAATATACCGCAAAATTAACTGGTTCACTGTATAAAATAATCTACATTAAATCATTATGAATTTTCACATATGTAATAAGGTTCTCTTGTCATTAAAAAATGGCAATTGTACTTTTTCCCCTTGTTTTTAACATGCTTGCTATTCATGCTTTACTGGGAACGTGGGTTTGGATGTGCCTATCCCTTAGTAACCATGCTGAAATTGGTTTGCATGTTTGGGACCAGTGTCATTATGCTACTGTCTTTGTTGGATATAATTACAGTGATGGGAGAGCATCCCCAGGTAGGAGGTATGCCTAAGTTTTCTTTTTCCAAAAAGTTTGTTCATGCAGCTCTAGTTGATGTGACAGGTGAGAACCAATAGTGATGACTTATGTATGCTTGCTGGGAATCAATGTAAAAACCAGCAATTAAAATGCATTATTGATCTTTTCCCTTCATTTATAAGTGATTGTTTATGTTTTGAATTGCAAATACTTTCCAAACTTGTTATTTTTACTATCTTTTAAAATATTTATTTTATTTTTAGGATTTTGTAAGATGTTCTAAATTTCAAAGGCATTACAAAATGCAATTTATGATTTCAATACAACAAGAGGTCTTTTTTCAAGATACTTAATAGGTCATATGAGCCAATGGTGTTTACATTATGATATGTAGTATTAGAACATCACGATAATTCCATACCACCAATACTGGGAATAAACAATTGCCCAGACATGCTTACCTTTTTTCATAAGGATCAGAGACTCAACCATAATAAACATGTCCTCATGTTTATTGGTAAAACTTTTTCCTACAGAATCAACTGCTCAGCGATCACTTTGTTTTTGAAATGAAGTTCAGTCTTTACATTAGTGATGATAATATCAAGCAGAAATATGCAAACATGTGAAATGCTCATGCTATTAATTTTAGGTACTTTGAATTATAAGTAGCTTTATGTTAGTATCTCCACAAACTTGTAAGTACTGTTTTATGGTTTTTCTCATGGTGGGATACTGATTAAGTCATAGGAATTTATCAGTTCTAAATTTTTTTATTAAATTCTTAGTTTACATAAGTTTACTGTTCAATAAAGCAATATGTAAAATGTGACAGTGTCATATTTTATGACAAAAGTATATAAATGATTGTTTGTGTGTGTATGTGTGTGTGTGTTAGACTAACATAGAAAGGGGCCAAACATAAGGAGTGTTGAGGCTGGCAAATCCTAAAGTCTGTCAATTTCCCTCAGAGGAGAAATAATAATTTTGGTATTGTATGTGTCTAAGTACATATGTATCTATGTATGCATGTATGTATGATATATATATATATACACACATGTATACGATACTCAGATATAGGAAATAAATCAGTTAAAACACAAATTTAGAGAAAAACAGTGTGGTTACTTATAACCAGTCTTTCGTTTCTATTCAGTGTTTCAGATGATATATTGTGATTGTAACAAACAATCAATCCAAGTTCAGCAACTTAAATGTCAAACTCACTACCAGTATCAAGACTTTTGAAGAAAATATCATAATCAAAGACTTACATACCATAAGGCACAGGGATTGAAAACAAAACAAATCAAAACATGTCAGTAGCTGCTTAAACATTGCTCACAATGAAAGTTTTTTAATTTGACAGTAATTGTCTTCTATTGACTCTAATATTTTCACTATCTAGATTTTCCAAAGGTTATCTCTTAAAGAAAAGTACAGAACAAAATATGCAATACCCCCTTTGTAGACAATGGAAAAAGTTTAAATTTTTGTTTCAAAATGAATGCCTTTTGGGTCCTAGAAAATTACTTTTATATGGTAATACACATATCTACATCTATCTTTGGAATCATAATCCAATATAAATTACATTGAAACTTTTTTTACTTAAATACATAAGCTGTAAAGAAAAATTTCCCTAGATATTTAAGTTTACCATTTTAAATTACTTACAATACAAGTCTCCAAAAACAATCTAGTATTAATGCAAAAACTTATTAAGAAGCTTGATCCGGGATGTCCTTCTGTATACATGTCACTCTTATTGATGAATGAAGAAAGCTGTCTTGGCTAGTGACTTAGCAGAGTAAAGACAGGTAGGAAATTTGAACATAGATAGAGAGAATACATGCAGTCGTGGGAGATGCCATGTAGTCACTGAAGGAAAAAGATGCCAGAACGTTACCTGTAACTCATAGCCTCATTGAGACAAATAGACTAATAGAAATTAGTTAACTTAAGATGTAAGAGCTAGCTAGAAGATGCCTAAGCCATTGGCAAATAGTGTTGTAATTAATATAGTTTTTGTGTGATTATTCATATCTGGGAGGCCAGGAAAGCAAAGCACAGTCTCTGCACCTAGTTTGAGTAAACTAGAATGGATGTTTTGACAAAAAAAATATGAATAGGAAATGGGTACATGGTATGGGTATTTAGATAGAAATTAACCAAACTTTCAATGACTAAATAAATGTACAGTATATGTTGATGCTGACAGTATCATTATAAGCCTAATTTGTGAAGTATTAACAAATAATTAGAAGTACAATGAAGTCAAAGCAAACGGATCATACTATAATCTACCAAAAGTAACAGCTGAAATTTATCACTTATAAAATAACTCTCATTTTTCAATTACTGTATGTCACTGATCTTCAAGAAAGTTGCTAAGCAAAATCTTTAAAAATAACTTCATAAAATGGAAAACGTCATAACAAATTTTTTATGCTCAGAAAACCTCAGTCGATATGCAGGCAACAACAAAACACTTCTTATAAATAATGGGTTATTCTTGAAGGAGATGATAATAAATGTTACAGTAACTACAGCTTCTGTAAGTATGAAATTATGATATGAAAGTATGCTGGGTACATTGTGTATGGTTATGAAGCTTTGAAATTCTAGTCCACTAATCAGTGTGACACTTTTCATACTGTATTTAATTTAATGCTCACTCAGTCCCTATATCTAGAGCACTTTCTAATGGACAGCTCAATCAGTATTTTCTGCGTAAAGAGTTGAGGATATAACGAAGCAACATTTTGAAGTAGTTATATTAAGTTTCTGCAAATGCACAGTGACATTTTCACTTTTAGCATAGAAATTTGTATGTATATTTGCTGAAGCAGAAGTAGAAAATTCACTATGATATTTACCCTTGATCATCTGCTAGCAAAGCTGCAAAATATGTAAATAGAATGAGTTGGTTGCATATTTTAGTACTCGCCCTCCTACGCTTCCAAATTTATTTCAGTATAAAATAGAGGCACTTTAAGAACTGAAAGGTTCCAGTTCAATCTTGGTTACACACTTGCATCATTGATAACATTTGTAGTATTACTAAGGACTTAAGTGTTTTTGAAATATTTTGTTTTACAGTTTGAGTTAGACTTTAACATTATATGGATATGTTTATGGCAACAGATAACATAATACTGTAACGAGAAAGGGATCAAAGCCTTGAATTATTCTTTGTGATCTCACAGCAGAATTTCATCGAGATGATGTCTTATATCCTGTCATGTCAGACAAGAGCATCTAGAAATCAACACTAGAACAACGGTTAGCTGTTTAATACTTGAAATGCTTTCAGTACAACATGGAGAAGATGTGCTGTCAGAGAACAAGAATGCTGCTGTTATTTAATGACGTTAGTGAAGTAATGGTTTCTTCTACATATGTTAATCTCTCTTGTAACATTGACTGCTAGCAAAGAACCGCCACTTCTTAAATGAAATAGAAATATTTTTATGGTGCAAAATCATTTGCCCAGAATAAATAATAATTTACTTTAATATTTGATTAAAAAACATGAATTTTTTGCCTTAGTACAAAGTCATGCAGAATAAGAGTACCATCACAACTAGGTAGAAATGCCAAGGGAAGCAGGAGACACATTATGTCAACCTTAACCTGCGTATGTGTTCTTATCATGGCATCAACTGACAGTGTCATTTTTTTTCTGGCTGAAGATATTTGTAAATTGCAGTTGTCTGATTCTTGCAATGTGAAATGTAGGAAAATGAGAAGACTGAAGCACAGTTATGACCATAGGCTGATCAATATTAGTCAACTTCATAATTGAGTTATCTGGCTCTCTATTACCAACCTCCACAGATGCCTAGTGTCAGGGATTTACAAATGATCCTGTTTTACCTCCACCGTGGAAAGCAAATGGTTTCACATAGCCAACTAAGCTTTTCTCTGTGGCGATTTTGACAAATTATTTGCTTATTTATCATTTGAAAAATGTTGAACTCAATCTGTTCCTGAAACTTGATACAATAAAGTGCACATGTACATTTCCATCAATTAAGCTTTCCTTCCTTGACCCATTTGTTATGGGCTTGTCTTATTACAGAAAAAAAAAATCTAGCAAGAAAGTAACTTAAGGGAAGAAAGATTTAATATGGTTAGCCGTTTATCAGTACCGTATTATTGGGGGAGGGTATAAAAGCAGGAGATTGAGGCAGCTGTTCACATTGTTTGTATTGATTTTATAAATAGAAAGAACAAACAGAGAGTGTCAGTACAATTCTGCATTAGGTTATGGCACTTTCATTCCAATTGTCACACTACTAAGTATTATCATTTCATGAAGTCTCAGAGCTAAAAGGTCACATTTTTTTCTGGTGTTTAATTATGGATGTTACACACAAATATCACTACTCAAGTGAAGTTGTGTTTATCTGCTTTATAAGAAACCTATGATTAATAGTCTTTTTTTCTTTTCTTTAATTTTTTTAAATTGTTATTTTTATTGAGTTCTACATTTCTCTCTGCTCCCCTCCTCTTTCTTTTTTTTTTTTTCTTTTATTTATTTTTTTATTCTTTTTTAATTAAAATTTCCACCTGCTCCCCGTTTCCCATTTCCCTCCCCTCCTCCCAAATATTGCCCCCTCCCCCCACTCCCCTCCCCCTATCCCCACTCCTCTTCTCCTCCCCCCACACCATTCCCCCTCCCTCTCGATACTGAAGAGCAGTCCAAATTCTCTGCCCTGCGGGAAGACGAAGGTCTTCTATCTACGTCCAGGAAGGTGAGCTTCTAAACAGGCTAAGCTCCCACAAAGCCAGTTCATGTATTAGGATTGAAACCTAGTGCCATTGTCCTTGGCTTCTTATCAGTCTTCATTGACGGCCATGCTCAGAGAGTCCGGAATCAACCCATGCTTATTCAGTCCCAGACCAGCTGGCCTTGGTGGGCTCCTAATAAATCAGATCCACTGTCACAGTGGGTGGGTGCATCCCTCGTGGTCCTGATTTTTTGCTCTTGTTCTCCCTCCTTCTGCTCCTCATTTGGACCTTAAGAGCTCAGACCGTTGCTCCAAATTGAGAATCTGTCTCTACCTCGATCCATCGCCAGATGAAGGTTCTAAGGTGATATGCAAGATATTCATCAGTATAGGATAGGGTCATTTCAGGTTCCCTCTCCTTAGTTGCCCAAGGTACCAGCTGGGGACATATTCCTGGACACCTGCAAACCCCTCTAGAGTCAAGTCTCTTGCCAACCCTAAGATGGCTCCCTTAGATAGGATATATACTTCGCTGCTCCCGTATCCATCCTTCCTATATCCCAACCATCCCAATCCCCCGAGCTCCCCCCATCCTCCCCTTCTCATATTTCTCATCCCATTTCCCCTTTGCCCCATGCCACCTCACCCGCAAGTTCCCAGTTTTTGCCCTGGAATCTTGTCTACTTCCCCCTCTCCATGCGGATGACTATATGATTTTCTTTGGGTTCACTTTCTTATTTAACTTCTATAGGATCACACATTATATGCTTAATGTCTTTTATTTATGGCTAGAAACCGATTATGAGTGAGTACATCCCATGTTCCTCTTTTTGGGTCTGGGATACCTCACTCAGGATAGTGTTTTCTATTTCCATCCATTTGCACGCAAAATTCGAGAAGTCATTGTTTTTTACTGCTGAGTAGTACTCTAATATGTATATATGGTCCCCATCCTCTCAATTTACTCAGGAGATCTTGCCTTTTTCCACTTCCCATGTAGATTAGATCTATATATGTCTCTCTTAGGGTTCTCATTGTTGTCTAGGTTCTCTGGGATTGTGATTTGTGGGCTGGTTTTCTTTGCTTTATGTTTAAAAATCATTTATGAGTGAATCATGTGATAATTTTCAGCAGAAAAAAAATAATGACATCTTGAATTTTGCAGGAAAATGAGTGAATGTAGAAAACATCACTTTGAGTAAGGTAACCCAGATACAGAAAGACAATTATACCTATCAATATTCTTATTTCTATTGGTTTTAGGTCAGAAGAGGACACTCTACAGACGCTGTCCTGAAACTCTAAGATTTCCCTTTAATAATCACATTCTTTTAACCCTGATGCTTCAATGTTTGCTATATCAAGATTCCTGTATTGCTTAAATTCCTAAAAATTCAGTCTTTAGTCTCTTTATGGAAACTAATATGTAAATTGTTGAAAATTGTGTTCCATAAAACCTTTTAAAGCACTTCCAATTAAATGTTCTGAATATGTGTTCTCAACATACCTGAAGTTTTTTTCAATGTATAAACTTTTATCTGTTAAGTTTGTAGTATCCATTAGCTAACTAAGCCAGTGAGGAGCCTTCCAATTATGTGCAAGTCTTATATTTTCCCATTCTGTAGGTTGTTGTTTTTGTCTTGTTGACCATGTCCTTTGCTTTACAGAAGCTTAGAAAAAGTAGGAAGTACACTTGAATGCACTGGCACAGGAGACCACTTCCTAAATATAACCCCAGTAGCACAGATACTGAGAGAAACAATTAATATTTGGGACCTCACAATTGTGATTTATTAACATTAGCAAGGCTGTTCTGAGTCTATGTTCTCGCCAGGTCATCTTCTCTGGAACAGCCTTTTTCTGGACTGTGCTTCTTTTATTGATGTCACTACTCAGTTACAGTATTTAGAAAGTTTGTGGAAGGTTCCTGCATTTGGTTGCGATTATCTAACATTGACTTAGTCTTAACTAATTGCACTAAAAAAGTAAGTATTTATTGATTGATTTGATATCTTATCTATGTGGTTAAAATTCAAACAATAAAACACACAATGATTAAATTACTGCCCTCTTATTGAACAAAAAGATTAAATGTCTCAATTAATTAATTAATATACCAATTGTCCTTTAGGAAGGGCTTGGCCCCTTTAAATTTGGCAATGACTTTCTTTTGTTGTTTTTCTTTGTGAGCTCTTAGAAAATAAATCAACCTTCAAAACATTAGGGGATTTGGGTAAGTTTAGCCTAAAAATACCCCTTCAGGCTAGAGAATTGAAATCACTTGCCTAAGGCCCTAAAGTCAGTTAAAAGCAAAGAGCTTTCTATGGGAGATTTTCAATCTTGAAGGGACTGGTGTCTCAGTGCGGGCATTAATGACATCAAACTGCATAACAGACATAAAAACTAAAGGCTCTGTAGTTTTTCTCTAAAACTTGCTAGTGTCTTAGGCAACGAATAAGCAGGGCTATATTACACATCAGCAGTGGCTGAGGCCCCCTCTGGGTCTTACATTCTTTTTTAAACTCACAGAATTTTAATCCTTGAATCTTTAGAATATATCTTCAAAACCAGCATGATGAGGAAGCAGAACAGGTAAACAGGTAACTGATTGCTATCTCCTGGTACAGTTTATGAATTTTTTAACACACACACACACACACACACACAGAGAGAGAGAGAGAGAGAGAGAGAGAGAGAGAGAGAGAGAGAGAGAGATTTATCGTAATATGTTTATATCTGAGGTTGATCCATTTTAATTTATGTAATAATTTCCAGGGAACTTATTCTGTCATGAACAACAATTTGTAAAGAAGGTAATATACATTTCTCTGATAATCATCTTCTCTTATTCTTGATTTCTATCCACTAATCTCCTGGTCTATATTTATACAACATGAATTGCTGAATTTTGCTATTTTGTCAATCCAGATTTCTCCATAACTCAGTGCAATCATAACTGCTTATTATTAAATTTGGTGACAAAACTAAGGAGTAGTTTCCAATACATCTGCCAATCTGTAAGTCTCTATTCTTCTTTTTCTTAAATATTACAAATGTGATCTAAGTGAATATCTACTTTCTCCTTTTGTTAGCTAATTGTTTAATAAATACAAAAAGAAATATTCGTATTTCCATATTCAGAAGTTTTCATTTTACAAAATTATTTTGCAGTCTCCGAATAAATATTCTTGGCATTGTCATTTCCTCAATTATAGGCTGTGAAGGAACAGCAGAAATACAGTGAGCTTTCTGACATATCCACACAGCTGAAGTGAAGAAGCAAGGCAACAGGTTGCTTTATTGACTCAACAACACAGTAGATTAATGAAGGCAGAAGGCTTTTCAGTGAGCATTACTAGCTGCAGGAGACTCCAGCAACTGTAGCCAGTTAGGATATGAATATCAATTCTCGATGGTGAGAGTAAGAAATAATAATCTGTAAACCTGTGCAACTGCTTCAATGAGCAAAAAGAAATTTGAATTCATACTCACTGCCCTTATTTAGGATAATTTGTCCATGTTTACTTTTCAACGATATTTAATGTTTGTTAATTTCTTTTAATTTTCTTTATTATTTTTTTAATAAAATGCTACTGTCAGCTGGGCCCTGGTGACACACGCCTTTAATCCTAGTACTCAGGATGCAGAGGAAGGTGAATTTCTCTGAGTTTGAGGCCATCCTGATTTACAAAGTAAGATCCAGTACAGTCTCCAAGCTACAGAGAAACCCTGTCTCGAAAAACTAAAAACTGTAAGGACATGGAAAATTTTAAGGAACTTTTTGCTTGCTTAGGAGCTAATTAGGGCGCTGAGTTCAAACGCAAGACATCTGGGGCTGGTTGAAAACAGGATGTCTAACACAGAGTGTTCCTGGCTGCGGGCCACCTGTTACCACCTAGCCCTGTGGTCTATCAGGGTGCAGGAAAATTGACGGCTTCAGGGAGGGCTTTGGGGTGGGATGCCTGCTAGACAAAACCACTTTGGGGAAGGGGGCCTGCTAGACATAACCATTTGGGGGAGGAGGGCTGCTAGACATAACCACTTTGGGGGTATGTTAGAGATAAGGCACACCTGCTGTTATGCAAGACCAAATCCCTTGACCCAAAATGAATCTAGCTTGCGGTTTTTGCCTATATAATAAAGTCAACCCCAAATGATGAGGGGGCTCTCCTCCTTACTGCACTGTGTTGAGTACTGGACGAGACGCCAGCCTGGCTGAATAGCGCACTGAATAAACCTTGCTTTTTCATTCTGGACTTGACTGGATCCTGGTGGTCTCTCTGGGGGTCGCGACTTGGGTACAGCAAAACAACAACAAAATCTACTGTCATCTATAAATCATTACTTTATAAGTTAGTATACATCATGTCCACTTGAAAGTAAGATAGTAGAAAAACTTATATTTGATATGTTTTTCCTCCTGCAGTTTAATAATATCTGAATATAAAAAAATAAACTTATGAACTGTAAAAAATCCAAAAAACAGATATAAAGATTAAAAATAGCTTTATTTCTTTTCCTGGTTCTCTTGTTTCATACCTGCAGAGATTCCAGATATTACAAGTGACAGAAGTGAGACATTTAGTTTCTTATCACCTCAATGTCTTTAATAACAATGTAAAACATTGATTTTTTTTTTCAGTTTTTCAAGACAGTGTTTCTCTGTAGCTTTGGAGCCTGTCCTAAAATTAACTCTTGTAGACCAGGCTGGCCTCAAACTCATTTTTAACGAGTTGTGGAGACATTAATAATCATTTTCAGAGTCAAAAGTTACAGAAGTTCAGCATAAACTGCCATTTCAGCTTGTAATGCTACTTTTAATATTTTCAGTATCTTCTTGCATAAATTTGAAGTTTTCTTTTTCTTCTTGTTGTTCATAACTATTTCTATATATTTTAAATAATTTACTAGAGTTATTGCATTTTAAAATTATGTCAACTGCTTTATTAGAAAGCTGTATACTATAGAGACATCATCAAATTTTTATTAACTAAATGTAAATATAATTCAATATCCTCATATCATTAGGGTGATCATGTATTTGGTTAAAAAATTGCTTTGGCAAATGACTTGGTACTAAAAACCAGGAAAAATATATCTAAATGTGCTACTTTTGTTTTGACACTATTCCTTTTTTATCTTTCTGTAAATGTCTAATTTGTAAAAGTAATTGAGTTAAATATAAAACTATAATTTAAAAATGAGATATGTTTCTTAAATTGAAAACTGTAAAACAATTTAAGGATATTTTATTTCAAATTCTATAACTTACTCTTGTATATCTATTTTGTTAACAAAACCATACAGTTGTGCCTTCATAAAAATGATGAGAATGAGATTCTGTTCAATTCATATCATTGACCACTGCAAAGCCACAATTGAAATAATATGGTGTAACAGATACAATGATTAACATGTATGTTATGGACTGTTTACACTCTTTCTCATGCCTTCATTTACATATACTATCATCATAATTTAGGAAATAAAAATGGAGTGTTTAAACAAATTATCCCATGAGGAATGAAAAGACTTGAGAATATAATTGTCCAAGTAGCTTTTCATGTTCTTGTTAGATATTCCAATTTGTGAAATGTATTTATTTTAAATTTTTTGCTCAACTTTATTATTCAATTTATTGAATAGGTAATATAATATTATGTTAAATACTAGCATCTGCTTCTTGGATGGAATTATGTTCATGTCTTTATGGTGCATGGCTTGACATAGAGAATATATGTTCTTTAACTCTGACTTGATCTTGCATTGGATAGATGGCATTTCATTATAAAGAGAATATACAAGGGCTATTGAATTCTTTCTTCCAAATCAATAATCTATTTAAACATACCCAACTTTGCCTATTACCGTTTATCATCATTTGGTCTTGTACTGAGGTATGACTCTTATTAAAAAATAGGATGATGTAAAGTGTCTCTAGTCATGACAGATCCTTGACACTACCAAAATGATAATTAAGAGATATTTTATTTAGTTTTACTCTATCAAACTACATTTTAATAGCTTCCAGAAATTTGACTCAGCAAGACTTAACAAGATCTTCCAGCTTTTCCCATCTCCTGCAATCAAAGATGAATTCATGTCTGACATATCTTATCACTTGGTGCAACTTTCTGATATCTTTATGATATTTCAAATTATTTACTCTTAATGAAAACATTTTATATCCTGAACAGAATCAAAATCAAAGTAATACTTGAGAACCATAACATAATTGTGGTTTTTCTTAAGCAGACATTCATTTTAATCTTTAATTATTTTAAATGTTAGTAAAACCAAACAATCTATATAAAATCTTCCACAGAGATTATGAAGTAATTTGAAATGTATTTTGTTCCCTAAAACATAGTCAAATAAAGAAATTCTCACATAAATGTAGTTACATTTGGAATAGGTCATCTTCATGCTACAATCCTGGAATACCAGGCACATGGACATGTCTGAGAGCAGATGACTCAAATACATCACGAAAAAGCACACTCCATTCAAAGTCTAGAGCCTGCCGTCCTCAAACAGATATAAGTCCTGAAATCTATATCCAGAAAGTCTGAAGCTTTGATATGAAGGTCAGGAATTGTGTAAGCCCCAGCTCGGAAGAGGAAAAACCTACCTGTTTCTACATTTGTTCTCTCCAGGACTGTTCTATGTAGCCCACAAAATTTTTACAATTTTGAGACTCACTAGATAAGCACATTTTTCTTTTTTTTTTAAAAAAAAAAAAAAACTATCCTCCCCAAAACACAAAATGATGCTTTGTTAGGTTTCTGGTGGAGTTCTAGAATTAACTTAACTAGAATATTCTTTAAGATTTTAAGTACAATAAATTTAAGAATTGTCTAGGATATAGAAGGAGTTCCAAGTCAACTGGAGAAAGTTAGGCTATGTCGACAAATTAATAATCTTATAATATTCAAACAAATAAATTAATGGCTTTTAAAATAAATTAGTGGCTAAGTACTCATGTCACATGTGTGAGATGGCCATTAATACTGGGAAAAATGATGTAAACAAAATAATTATATCAGCTATGAGTATAAATTTAGGCTAACAATTTAAAATATTTTGAAATATTTTTTCAGGCAAATAAAAATTGAATATGAGAAGAATCAACTTTGATGATAAAGGGTATTTGTGATAAACTCCTTTGATATGAATAGGTTTAACGTGCACAATCTTTTTATATAAATAAATATATAAGAAACTCTTTTGAATATTTCTACCTATGATGAGTTGCAATAAATCCAAATAGGCAGCATTATCCTTCCACTAGAATGCTATAAACCTAAATAGTACATCTCTTTCTTATAAACAAATATGTTATTTATTTGTAATATTTAGATTAATAATGAGTAAACATTAATTCAGGGTATCTTGTTGGAGTCTGTGTTTATCATCTTGATTTTTTCTAAGAAGGGGAAAAGTGTGAAAAAATGTTAAGTTTCCATGAAACTGCTAAGAGCTTAAATATATAGATGATTTATATATAGACAGATATAAATATATATGAACAAAATTGATTATCTTAATAGAGACAGAATACTCAAGGTGTTAGACATTTACTGAGATTTAGTTGAACTTCATCTGTGCTAGCTGAATGTGTTGACCAGAGCAAGAGTATAGGAGGAGAGTTTTCCTCATATAAAAATATTATTCAGCGAACTGTTTTAATACTTTTTAATTATTGAATTTCCTTGAACTTTGAATTTAGACAATGTTTTAGTAACTTTCTTTGCAAATTCTTTATTGAAATAATGCAACTCAGTGAATGTATAAACAGATGCCCATAAAATGAAGCTTGATGTTGTGTGACTGCATTTATGGGAAAACAATCCCAGAGAGTTACAGCATTATTTTCATGAAATTATTAAAATATTGAATTCCATATGAATAGACTTTCCTCTGTTTAAACTGAAACTCCTCCAAGGTACACGAGAAAAGTAAGCATCAGCATTGTATCAGCTAACACACAAACAGAGAGATCTGAACAGTAGCAAGCAACTACCTGAAGGGGTTTATTAGAAACAAACTCCTTGGTCACAATTCCATTGCATTTTGCCTCTGTAAACTCGGCACTTGAATTTTAAACTTGAATTTTAAAAGAGTTCATTGTAAGGCCATCTTACCCAAATCAACTCTTCTCACATCTGGTCTATGAGAAAACAGTGAGTTCAACGTTAATGTTAAGTAAGCTTTGCATATTGTCATTGAAAAAATTGCTTGCAAAATCTTTTAGTTTTTAAATATGATTTTAAATACAGTAATTACAAAATTTTCAATAGTTAAAAATAAATTTAAAGATTTTTTTAAAAAACAAAGTTGTTTTGCAGCTCCATATTTAATACAAAATAATGATAGATTTATAGACTAGGTTGAATTTATCTGATGACTACTGACATTAAACATTTATTATTGTTTATTGTCTTTATGTTTCATCATTTTAGGGCTCTTCATTTCATTAGCTGATTGGGTGATCCAAATTACTGTTATTGTTTTTTCTGTTTTTTGTTTTTTTGTTTTTTTTTTTTTTTTTTTTGGTTTTTTTTTTTTTTTTTTTTTTTTTTTTTTTTTTTTTTTTTTTTTTTTTTGGTTTTTCAAGACAGGGTTTCTCTGTAGCTTTGGTGCCCATCCCGGAATTAGCTCTTGTAGACCAGGCTGGCCTCGAACTCCCAGAGATCCGCCTGCCTCTGCCTCCCGAGTGCTGGGATTAAAGGCGTGCGCCACCACCGCCCGGCTTTTTTCTGTTTTTTTTTTTTTATTTGTTCTAGAATTAAATTGATTTCCAGATATATAGTCAAAAAGGGTTTTCTTCCATTCATAGAATCTCTTGATTTGATTATCTCCTATTATGCACAGAAGCTTTTAATATTCATAAATATTTGTTTGTTTGTGGTATTATTTCCAGAGTTACTGAAGTCATAAACAGAATCCTTGTCTATGCATTTGTCTTTAGTGTTTATCCTTCTTTGCACTGAAATTCTGTCTGACTTCTGGAAATTGCAGTTATTAAGAAGACACTTAAGAATATACCGAGGTAAATGCAGACAAAAAGGAAACATTTAAACATTGCTGGTGAGAATATAAACTAATCTAACTAGTATGAAAACAAATATTGGGTTATCTCAGAATCTTAAAATAACCTACAATATGACTTAGTATTTCTATTCTTCAGTATTGTGATTGAAACCAATCCAACACAGCACAACATATCATTTGTGCATAAATGTTTTCTTAGGCATAGATAATAGCTAAGTATGAATTCAATCTCAGTGAATAAAAGCAAAGCATATGAAAATAAATGATGATACATATGTAAATCACATTTTTTCTGTCATAAAGAATATCAAATTATGTTTTAAGAAAGTGGAAGAAACTGGATATACTATATCAAGTGAATTAAGTCAGAAAGACAGATATTCCCTTTTATGTCATTTTGTTCCTACGTTTTCTCAAGCTACATATCACCATGGAACTTTGCATGACATGACCATAAAATGAAAACTGTGTAGAGGAATAAAGGGAACTTTTGGAAAAAGAGAGAGTAGAGAAAAGGAAATATAGATAGTTGAGTAACAGCTTCCTCCAAATGGGAACATTCCATCATGTTTGGGAACTGCTTTAACTCATGATGTAAACACAGCAAATGCTTCAGGAAGTCTCTGAAATTGACCAGGTATACTATGTCCCTCCATCTTCACAGTGATATGATCAGTAATTAATACTAAAAGTCACTCTTAGACTCTCATAGCTGCTTGAAAGTAGCAGATTTCAGCCAGCGTATGTGGATGAGATCTCAAAGTTGTATAATTGTTTGCAAATGGTATAATGAACTACAATTTCCAGCTCTCAGAACCCATTATCTATGCTGGATGGCTTTCAGCAGTATGCTTCAATAAATAACCCCTTGTGCGAAGCCATGTATTTATGCCAATAAACTTAGTGGTTCAGCAAGTTGAAACTTGGTGAAATCCTTACACTGATCTACCAACTATTCAGAATTTTGAATGAATATATTATATTCTTATATTATACAATAGTGCATGAAATAAATATATATCAATGGGAAAAATAGACTAACAAATAAAAATGCAAGTACAATGCATTGTATAAAATATAAATTTATAAGTTAACAACTTAAGTTGTTTTTCAGAAGCTTTTGGAAGAGTCATAAAGTTTATGTAATTGCATATATCCACAAGTATTTAAAAGCTCAGACTATATCAAAGAACCTGTTGAATGATTATAAAATAACCTCTGTCCCACCTTAAGCTTATAAACCTCTCCCAATGGGAGCAGAAACTTTATACCAATGATATGAGGTCTATGTGGGATCATAATGTCAAGCTGAGCTATTGGAATTTATTTTCACTCATGCATGTTTTGACACATTTGCTCTTTTTTGAAAATAAATTTTCTGCTCAAATAAATGAATCAGCTTAATCTGAACTGAGGAAACCAAGACTTTGGGAGTGACTCTATGCTCTCCTTATGTATAACAAATGTACTTTAATTTATGTGACAGCTCTTCTTAGTGTTTGTTCTCAATTTGATAGTCACTGTAAGGAATAATAAAGGAAGCTGACTACAAAACATATTTCCTGAAGGTCACCAGGTTCACACATAAATCAGATATAAAAAAACTGAAAATTAATCATGAGGTTTGAATATTTTTATTACTAACAAATTTATTCATGCCATACTGGTAAATGTATGTTCATAATGCCTTACAAAGGTAAGATATATATGGTCTGATTAGGTTAGTACTCCACAGACCCAAGGTGAGCTTTTCCAATTTGCATCAAATATATTCCATCCTTATACCCAGACAAATTTACATGGATCCTTTATTTCTGTGGATGATATTGTAATGTCACTCCCATATTATTTATTTTTGAATAGGCCTCTGGATAAAGAAAGATATACTACTTATAAATTATATTTGTTGAAATACCACATTAGTGGAATATATAATAGTTTAATTCATTACAAAGTTACATTCCTTTTTGCTCTGCTGAGAACACACAAAAACAATCTGTCCAGGTAGAATCCAAAAATACACTGATAAACAAGATATTCCCTAGAGAAATAGTACAAAAGCATAATAATCACAAAATACTTAAAGGATAAGTTGCTAAGATGAGAATTATCTGAAGAACAGTGAATATCAAGAAGAGAGTCATTCAACTAGAATATCACTCCCAAATACTGCACCGTTAGCTTTAGCATAGATTGACAACACAGGAATTCATCATTACTGTTTGTTCAGCAACCACATACAATGTACAAAACAAATCGTATCATTTTTTTAGAATTTATTCAGACATACACAACTTAAAATTAATGTGAAATGAATAGTGACAGAGAATTTTCAACAGCAAAAGGGATGCATTTGTTGTATATAATTTCTTTCCTTTTTACAATTAGAAAAAGGTACATTCACTAAGAGATGACTAAGTATCTTAACTGAGACCGAGAGTAATTAAGCAACTCAATAACTCGGAAATAACATTCCCCCTGACAAGCTGACTATAGATGTAAATGAAAGTTTTAAATAAAATCAAATTACACCTAGTTCTTCATGGAGACAAAATAAGGTAGGATCCTTAACACTGTTACAGTGACATTTTAACACTTTTATAAAAGAGGTGGTACAAATATTGAGGGATAGCTCTCATTCTAGAAATCAATCATGTGTGAACAATTGTCCTCCATGTTCTCTTATAATAAAAGTACAATGGTGATATTGACATGTAAACTGATAAGGACTAATAAGGACACCTGTATCTTATATTGGCTCAGTGGGGGCATATCTGAAAAGGGTCAAATACAGGAAAAGACTATGATTTCTAAGAGGGGTAAAGGGCAGTATTATATAATAGCATTTGTGTGGCTAGTTACACTAAAATTTTGTGTTCTAATAAATGTGAAAAGGGAGGAAATTGCAACAACGTTGTGCACTGTCTAAGCAGTTCCACTTCTGCAGCGGCTGGAAATACAGCACCGTGGTAACTATGGCAACTGGCATGTGTTGTGCGAGAAAGGCAGTTGCCATTTGGTCCACATCAGCATTTTCACCAAATGTTAGCTGATTAAAAGGGACCTCTCATCCCTAGAGATTACATCTACAGCATCTATAATAGCTATATCAGAGGGAAAAACTATGACTTTGTATTGCAAAATCTGGAGCCTGACCCTATCCGGCTCCGGACCAAGTGACAGGGTGATTGCTGATGCCTGAATGGGAAGGAATTCCTTTCTTTATGGCTGATTAAGTTATCCATATCTTTTCCCTGTATCTCCAGGGGTAAAGATACAAACAGTTAATTTCCTAGACTAAGATTTTGTATCAATAAAACCAAGGTGAAGGTAAATACAGAATACCAATAGTTTGTTAAGGTAGAGTAGGGGCCTATAGGTTGCATTCACCTAAGTCCTGTGAGAAAAATCAGGATTCCCAGACTTCCTCATCAGGAGGGCAGAAATGCTATATCCTCCTTCTCAGTGCCTGTTGTTTGAGGCTCTGAATATTTCAAAGGCTCCTCTCCTGACCAGATGTTCTGCCATAAAAGAAAATTGTAGGGAACTAGTTTCTAAGTTTATATTAGGGAATGGGCATAGATTTATTTATGAAAACAAAGATTTTCTAGACTGTGCAAATACTTTCATACCAGGGCGCCACATGAAGGAAATGATTATCCAGTGTACCTGTATATGAGGAAATTATGCCCTATAATTGATTAATACACTGGTGGAGATTTTAGGGAGGAATCCCACTATGGAAAAGAGAGTGCTATGGCTTCACAAGGGTTTTACAAAAATGACAACCATTATTCAAAAGTCAAATATCCCCAGTGCCCTAGACTTTGAGTTTCCTCCGTCTGAATGTGGAATCCCAGTGGGTCAGCCTAGTGATTTTCTCATCTGTATTTTCATTGTATAATTCTGTGGGCTGCAGTGGACAATGAATAGCTATTTAGGGGATGAAAAATGACATCATGAAATTTTGGTGTTAGATCTTAACCTTCTAATCCTCTATAATTATGATTGTCCAATCAGTCCATTAGCTTTCAAAAATTATTAATATAGATATTTTTGAGATATTCATTTCAAGTAACATAAAACTATTTAAAGATAACAAAATTTATGTTTTAATTAATATAAAATGGTAATTGATATGCATATGAAGTTCAAAGCTTTGCTTTTGACCTAGAAGCAAACCTCACCCAACTGAAGAGTTGAACCATACTTTCCCATTAGAACTAGTCTCTGGAATCTACTGATTTGTTTTCTAACTCTGTTTTAAAGTAAGTTATCCAGTGACATCAAACATTCCCAATGCTTATGATCTAGATATTAACAATAAACTTATGTCAATATTAGCATAGAATTTCAGAAAAGCAAGTTTCATTTAAAACAAAGTAGAAAAGCGCATAGCTATTGAGCCATCGTACACATGATGTAAGTGAGGTTAATGTTGGGAAGCTTGGCTTCTTCCTTTTATGTTAGGCACTGCTAACTGGGGGTTTTTCTAGAGTACAGTTGCTTAATGCAAAGTGTTAAGGTTATGCATTTGTATTGAGTTTCTGCTATATTTGTCTTACTGCCCAGATAACACCAAGTTGAATCTTATGGTAATCATGTAGTTTGATAGTCAGCACTATTCGGGCTACAGGAATTTTTAGGTTGTAGTGATTTGCAACATTTAAGAGAACATAATACTTTTATTGTTTTATTAGAAATAAGAAATTAGATATTTTTCTCACTAACAGAACAGTAAGTGACTATTTTAAAGAAATAGTTGTTCGTTGCTCTGCAATTCTGACATCCTCCAAGAGCCTCTTCACATTGGTTTTCAAGCAATGCAGATCTTATACAGAAAAAGAAGAGAAATCTTTTCTTCAATAACTACTTATTGCCAAATGGAGGAGTAAAGTGTGGTGAAAGTTTAAATATTTCTCTTCCCAGTAGAATTTTATTTTAGAGTTTCGAGTCAAGTGTCCCACAGTAAGAGGGAATTGCTATAGGAAAAGACTGGAGGAACAATGGTAAAATTACATAGACTGAGTTCTAAAGAGAGGTTGTTTCTTTACCATGTAAAGAAATTACTTTTAGCTAGAGACCACAAGAGGAGTCTATTTTAACGTGAACTTTTATGAGGAGGTGTAGGATGAGAAGGAGCTGTGACACGAGATACAGGCAGATGCCACGTCTCCCACGCCTAGTGTTTAAACAGATCCCATGGTGCAAGTTATGCTGATGGCTATGAGTCATAGCAATGAAGAAGATAAACCGATAAGTTTCAGGATTCAAGATTTGATGTGAGTGAACCCATTCCACAGTGGGTGGTGTTCTCCAAGTATGTGGTCCTGAGTTATTTAAGGAAACCACAATTTGAAAGACAATCATTAGTATTCCTCTATGAATTCTGCTTTGCTTCCTGTCTCATGGTTTATATCTTTTGCTTCTGTCTTGATTTCTCTTGGTGATGGAGTGTGTCTGGAGAAGTGTAAGCTGGCATATACACTTTCTTCCTCAATTGCTTTTGATTGTTTTCTTATCACAACAATAGAAACCCTAACAGTGACAATAATTTTATTATATTTTGCCAGTAAGTATATAAAATATAAAAATTCACAGTTGATCATTTTATTTCCATATTTATCCTTTTTACACTTGACAGAGTGAAATCTGTCGTTTACTTATTCAAGAAGGTAGAAATTGTCTCTGTAGTCTTTCTTTAACTGCTGTAGAGTTACAGCACATATTCCTTAAGAATGGCTGGAATTGGTGCATATATGGTATAAATCAAAACTTCCCATGTCCCAGTTTTGAAATGTCCAAATAATAAATATAATGGTTAAAAAATAGGATAAAACCTATCACATAATTTTTATTCAAAATGACAGCACAATATTTAATCTCTTTTTGTTATAAACAGTCACAATAATATTTCTATGTGTGTGAGTCATATGAATAAAATGCACACATATGCCACTATAGATAAGGTGCATTTCTAAAATAATCTCTTTCATTGGAAATAGCTGAAACAAGACAGACTCTTTTCTATGTAACTTCTTGTGTGTATCCATCCCTAAGTATGCACCTGTGGGTGCATGGAGTGAGAGTTTGGATATTCATTCCATTTTATAATTGACTAAGAAATCTCAAGTAACTTAATATGATATTCAATCCACATATCTCATTTGATATTTATTCATCATTATATGAGAAATTTGATTTTTCTTTAGTTTTTTTTTTTTTTTTCGTTGTGCATTCTGGATAAAATTACATTGCCACAGGTAAAACTTTCATTTATTTGAGATACAATCTCATAGATAATTTCCTGGTCTTCTGGCTTTTACTATCTACTTTCTCTTCTGCTATGTCCCTTCAGCCTGAAGTGCCTGACTTGTAGATGTATCAAACAATACAGTTGCTGAAGCGAGGCCTGAAGAAGTACAAACTAATTAAAGTGCTATATGGAGAGAAGAGAAATCTCTTGGGCACCTGTCAGAAGGTAAAGAACTAAAGGCAACTAAGAAATGCCAGAAGGTAGATAAATAGTCTTCCTAGAGGGTGAGCCCTATAATTGTTTATCTAATAACAAGTGGTCCTGCCGGGCGGTGGTGGCGCACGCCTTTAATCCCAGCACTCGGGAGGCAGAGGCAGGCGGATCTCTGGGAGTTTGAGGCCAGCCTGGTCTACAAGAGCTAGTTCCAGGACAGGCTCCAAAGCTACAGAGAAACCCTGTCTAGAAAAACCAAAAAAAAAAAAAAAAAAAAAAAAATACAAGTGGTTCTCCTTGAATCATACTCATACAAGAAATTCTAAATTAACTAACATATTAAACTATGTACATATACATATAAGATGTGTGTGTAAAGAATAAGTGCCACAGATTTTGAGAGAGGTCAAAAAAGGAAAGGGAGAAATCATACAATTCTGTTTTAGTTTAAAAAACAACAAAAAGAACACTGCCCAAAATAGGCTATCAATTATTTCCCACATAATGATATTTGTCAAATTATTTTCTTAAAATTTTAGTTCTTATGAGTAAGAAGAACAAACTTATGATTTATGTAACTATGTTTGTTGACTTATTAGAGTTTGGACAATATCAAGTCAAGTCAAAAACATTTTTCCATTATGTTTTCTACTTCCTTTAATAATTCATACTTTTAAAACTAATTCTATGTTGAGTTTGAAAACATTTTTTATTCCAAGTTTTTGCTTCTCATATTTTGTTTGCTTATTTGCCCATAGATACCAATTTTCCTAGAATATTGTTTTGTAAATTCTGTTTTCTCACCCATGAATTTTCTGGTGTTTCTGCAGAAAAGCAGTTGTCCAAAACTGTGTCTATTTATGGTTTTGATTATGTTCTTTCATGTATTTGATGATCATTTTGATAATAACATACATCTGGATGACTGCAGCTGTGGAACAAACTGACATTTTAAGCAAATAAGTTTCCCGAATGTTCTTATTCAAAATAATCTCAGCAATTCCAGATGTTTTGAGTTTTCAGAGCAATTTTAGTATCACATTTTCAGTTTTTATTCTTAAAAAATCTGAGATCTGAGTTGTTACTATTTCGTTCAGTTTATAGACCAACATGAAAATTGTTCCCTTAATATTCTTAAGATTTAATTCCAAGAACTTTGAAAATTTTATCATTTACTTAGGTTTTATTAACATTAATAAATTTTCTGTTACACAAATTCTGTGTTATATAAAACTTTAATTGTATTTTCTTATTTGCACATTAATTTAAATTTTCTTAAAACTTATTTTAGACTCATATTTTACTTTCTACAGCATTATTTTTGTATATACACTATATATAAGTATTTATACACATGTACATTTATTTAAAGTATCTTCTAATTTTATGAATAATATATCCTTGCACTCGTCATGCCTGTATATGTTTTGTATATTACTTAAGTTGTAGTGTTTATGTGTTGTGTGTGCTTGTGTGTATATACACAATTGAAAACAATTTTACAAGTTTGCTAGTTTGCTTTAAACTGGTCATTTTTACTTTTGTCTTGTATCACTAGACCCTGAAATTTAATGATTAATATGGTGGAAACTAACTTTTAACTTGTTTACTAACATATAAAAATAAAAATCCCATCTTTCCTGGCAATGACATTAGCTATGGCTTTTGGTTGTATATTGTAAATGCCTAATATTTGGTAAAAATATTGTTTGTATTTGTTCTAAGGATTTGAAGTCTTGAACTTGTTCTATATTTTCTTTAATCTATTTCTATGTGTGTTTTGAAATGGCTATATCATTTTTAGATATTGACTTTCATGACACAATAGTTTGTTAATATCAAATCAACCATTAGAGTTCCTTATTAACTATTGTTATTATAATTTGTAACCTTTCTTATATTTACTAAGTAAAGTTACAGTATTGCTAATTACTGTCCTTCTCTGTGGAAAGCCACCGTTTTATAACAATTTCTTCAAATGTCCAAACAACACAACTGTCGAAATATGAGCTGAACAAGGATAACCATAAATATGCCGAAGTCTATGGGGAAGGCCTGATAATCCTTTCAAAGAACAAGGGAGACATGAAACATAGCCTTCTCCAGAGAAGAGTGAACCAAATAATTATCCAATGCTAGTCAGTCCTAAACCATTCAAACTAGTCATAACAGCATAAAAGGATTTTATTTAGAAATATTTGCACATAGATAAACATATATGCATCTATCAATAATAACAAAAAAACAGGCCATGAATTAGAAAAGCAAAGAGGGATATATGGGATGTTTTGGAGTGAGGAAAATAATAATAATAATAATAATAACAATAATAATAATAAATATGTTATATACTTAGCAAACCAAAACAAAATGCATTTTTATTTAATTTGAAAAACCCAAAAGAAACTAATGAATTTGTAGATTTAGTCAAATCTCAAAAACTATACCAAGAAGAAATACACAATCTAAACAAAACGATAAAGAGGAGGAGATTGAGAGAACAAATACTAAGGAGTTTGATGTGGTAGTTAAAGAGCCTTCAGCTAAGGAAATTCAAGGCATAAATGTCATCACAAAAGAATTCTACCAGACTTGCAAAGAAGATAGAAGATCTACAACAAATCATTATTTTTTTTATTTTGTATTCTGTTTTTGGGTTTTTGCTTTCTCTAGACAGTGTTTCTGGCTGCCCTGTAACTTGATCTGTAGACCAAGCCTCAAAATTAGAATGCTGTGATTAAAGGTGCTCACCACCATGCCCTGCGAATCAATATTTCTTAATAAAAAAACAAAAAACAAAAAAAAAAAACACAGAAAGAGCACTCAAAAATATGTTAGTAAAACCATTCTCACTTTAGTACCAAAAAGGTAAAAATACTGCACTAAATCAGGTGGAAGTGGTGCCTGCCACTTCCCAGGGTTTGGGAGGAAGTTCTACTACTGCCTAATTTCCCTTCAGAAAAAAAAATCAGACCTCCCAACACTGCATAACAAGATGCAATAAGACTACCCTCATATCAAGTCTGGGAGAGGCAACCCAGTAGGAGGAAAAAAGATGACACCGTCAGGTAAGAGCTTCTGAAACACGCCCACTCCCATTATTATGAAAAACAAACAAACAAACAAAAAAAAAAAACAGGCAAAAGAACCACAGCATAAATGCAGAGGATCTTGGGCAGACCAATGCAGGCTCGTTGGCTGTTGTTTCAGTCTCTGTGAGTCCCTCTGAGCCATGCTTAGTTGATTCTATGGGTCGGGTTCCGCTGTCCTTGACCTCTCTGACTCCTACAATCTCTTCTGGAGGGATTGCGATTATAGTCCTCAAATATATTACTGAGAGATAGTAATAAAAATAATATGCTACTGATATTAAACAGTCATGTACACTAAGGAAACAAAATTTAAAGAACAAAACTTGATTACATATAACTTCAGTCATTTAAAACTTTGCAAAATTCTCAAAAAATACATTATAAAAAAAGTATCTTCAAGAAATGTTGTTGTGAAACTTTAATATCCACATGTGGAATGGAATTAGACCCATATTTATCTCCTTGCACCAAACTAACTCCAAATGGATCAAAGGCATAAACATGAAATCTAAAGTATCGAAACTACCAAAAAAATTAAGAAACAGACATCTAATGCAACTAAAGAATACTAAGAGTGAATAAAAAGCTCCAGAAAACAGAAAACTAATTGATCATCTAAAGCCAAGTGGTCAGACCAAAAAGCATGCATACAAGTAACATTATACAAACTGATAAGGCTATCTTCATGCATTTGGGAAATATAAGATATATGAATATGTGAATATATATAAACATATATGTATAGATATATAATCTACGCACAAACAAAAATTAATAAAAAAGAGGCTACAAATTTAGAGAGAGATGGAGGTTTGAATGGACAACAATGAAGGGAAAAATAAAATAATTAAAGTATTAAAAGTTTTCCTGGTGTTGGTGGCACATCCCTTTAATCCCAGCACTCAGGAGACAGAGGAAGATAGATCTCTGTTAGGTCAAGGCCTGCCCAGTCTACAGAGTAAGTTTCTGGATAATTAGGAAGAAAACCTGTCTCAAATACACACAAACACACACACACACACACACATATATAAATTTGTATTAATATATGTGTGTATATATATTTAGAGTAAAGATCAAAAATTAACAAAAATAAAAGAAAGAAAAACAAATCACACTCATATTCAGCTCATTTTCCTCTTTAATGTAATTCTTTTCAAATGGATATTTTTAAGAAAATTCTTTATCTAATTATTTAAGATCCTGTAGAATTTACTACCAGGCTTGTCTGGGTCAGAGCTAGACCCTGACTCAACACACACACATCTCACACACTCACATACATATATTTTTTTCATGGATTCATGAATATTGAATGCCAAAGCACGAAGCATCCAAACCTAATGCTATAATTACTAAAGCTATGTTTCTGGAGAAACTCTTACATGTGAGTCTTGGCATCATTCTGACAGAACTGGCAATGAAAGAGAAGATGATGTCTCTTCAAGGCTCTGATCTGCAGAGCACACTGGCCTGCTGTTGGCCAGAATCCAAAAGTCTAGAGTCAGCCAGCTGTGTCGTCTTTAGTCATGAATGTTGATGATACTCGATTTTTCTGAGCAGAAGGACATTAGAAAGTTACAAATACTTTTCATTTCACCTGAAATTCATGTGGACAATTCCCAGTGGGTTTTGCCTTCCTCTTCATATTAAACCTCAGGACAGGCAGATGGTAATTCTGCCAGATAGCTTGGATATGGGTTCTGCTCTTCTGAGAAAAGTAATAAGACTTCATCTATATTGCTGTAAAATTGAATGGCTGTAAGATTTTTAGGTGGATTGTGTCAAGCATTTCAGAAACAAGATGACAAAATATGTTATGCTGTCCTGCCTACTTTATATTAAAAATGTTATTTCTGACAACTTTTTGCAACTAGTTAGAGATAAATATATTACCAAAGTGCAAAGGAGTAAATTTTGTAGACACTCTTGAAATTATAGGAACAATTATTTTATTACTCATCAAATACTATATACAATTTTTATAGTATTTCTACTAACAATAGAAAATTTTTTATCAATACAAAATCTTTTGGAAAGAGCAGGGTTGACTGGAGTGAGTTACTGGATTGCAAAGCGGTTGTGTATCTGAAGGTAATGTAAGAGGTGATTAAAGGTACCCTCCTCTGGAATTTTGATTAACTTTCAGAATCTCCCTTCTTTAAGGAGTAGTGCTGGTCCTCTATTTTTTTTGTCTCTGGATATGAACATGTAGTTAGAGGCAAATTCAATATTTGGGAAAGAAGAGACTTTTCAAGCATTGACCTGCCAGTGACATAATCCAGGTTTGTTGGTTTGAAAAAAAAAAACAAAAAAAAAAAACGGACCCCAAAAGGACTGTTGCCATAAGAGGTGTGGCCTTGTTGGAGGTAGTGTGTCACCATGTGGCAGTTTTGAGTCAATTGACCTTCTATTGCCCTCATAACAAGATGTAAGGACATTTAGCTCCAACACCTTGTCTGTTTACATGCCACCATGCTCCCTGCTATGATAATCGTGGACTGAACCTCTGAAGCAGTAAGCGAGCCCATTCCCAATGAAACATTTTCTTTGTAAGAGTTACCATGGCCAAGGTCACTCTTCCCAGCAATAGAATCTCTAAGACACCAAGAATCTTTGGTTCCAGGTTTAACACAATGTAAAATAGAAGTGCAATAAATAATTTTATTTTTATTTTTTTACCTTCATTATATAAAGATTGAGGCAGGAACTCAATACCTTAAATCTTTTACAAATATATACTTTTAACTTATTCATTCCATATGTGTATGGAAATTTAGTGTAAGGGAATTTAACAAAGGGCTTGTTCATATACGTTTTAGTATTCATTACAATATATATTTCTGTTATAGTATTATTTCATTTGCTCAATTATTTTGATGTATAACAATAAATTAAGCTTCCTTTTCCATTGGTTCGACAGCAGACTTTTCAGCAACCATTAATCGAAAGTACTGCAAGTAACACTTTCAAATTTTAAAAATAAAACTTTAATTTCACTATGAATCAGGCAATGGACAGATGTTTACAAAGAAAGTAATGTGTGCAGCCTTTGGGAGCCTCTTGGCTTTTTGACAGATCTCTGATCTCTCCATCACTTGCAGTTTGAGTATTGTTCTTCTATTGAGTTTACATACTCAATATGTATGTCTCCAAGGTTCTGACCATTGAGTTTGTACTGAACATATAGAGATGTTTTTTTCTTTGAATTGTTTCCCAAGCAGTGTACTAAAATAACAGTTTGATGGAATTAAGTTATAAGCAATCGACAGGTAACGCAGTATATAGGATGATATACACAGATATAATGCATAAATACTGCATCATGATGTCTAAAATACTTGAAAGTTTTGTGGTATTCTAACTTGTTTTATTAATTTTTTTCATCTTTGTTTTATTATTTAGATGCCTATTTGCATTCAAAGAAGAGAGAGAAAAGTTGTGGACACTGATGGAAGGTGATGTAGGAAGAATATCAAGGAGTTGGGAAAAGGGAACCGTAATCAAAATATGTTATATGAAAAAAATACTTAGTTTCAATTCAATACTTCAATACTTTATACAATGACTTTAACCTCAGCACTCGGCAGGCAGATGTCGGCAAATTTCTATGAGTTTGATGTCAGCCTGGTCTATAAGGACTAGTTTCAGGACAGGCAGGCTCCAAAGCTACAGAGAAACCCTGTCTCGGAAAAAAAGAAAAAAAAAAAAAAAAAAAAAGAAAGAAAGAAAAAGAGGACAGGACAGTTTCAATTATCAAATGCAGTTAAAGGAACTATTTTAAAAGCAAAGTATATTTCTGAGTAACAAAAGCCAATGTAATAAACATTTAAAGTGTTCCTGAGATTAAAAACAAAACAAAACCAAACTGATATGAAATGGAATTTAGGTCTCTAATAGCGGAGAGCATCACCTGGCAGGAACCTGCAATGAGACTCTCACCTTAGATCTCCATCTTGAAGGAGCAGGGTTCTGCCATTGACCACAATAATTCTGGCACAGATATTTTCTGAATTATTCATACTGTTCAACACATTTCAGATTGGAGCTTATGAACATATAATCTCCATAATCTACACAATTACACCAATCATGTGTGCTTACATATTATGTAATAGTTTATCGGTCTGACATAATGGTACAACAGGTAAAGTACTCGGCTACATAAGCCTGGTGATTTAGTCCATCTTTAGAACAAGCCTTGAAATTCAAAACCCTAATGTGGAGACACCTTATATCCACATATGCACTGTGTTATATGTGCACTTATACTCAGGCGTACACTTCTTTATGAGCACATGCCCCCACAATAAATAAAATATTAATTAATTATTTTCCAAAGTATATATTTCTTCTGAAAATAAATAAAATTAAATTGTCTTTAAAGATAATAACTTTGTGATTTATTTTCTATGTTCTAAAACCATAGTATAATAGTGTAGAAAAAGATGATATCCCTGAGTTACAAGGCATTATGGATAGCAATGTTTCTTATACTCATGTGATAGAAAAGTCAAAAGACATAGTTTATATTTACACACATATAGATAAATAAAAAGAAATAAAGATAATAGTAATGCAAATTATTTAATTAATTACTGTGACTAAGGTGTAATTAGATCTTACCATGACAATATAAGATTGGAAACATGCTATTTTAAAATAGAGATATTATGCATACATATATATATAGGAAGATTAATAGATAGATAGATGATAGATAGATATAGATAGAATAAAACAGGTAATTCACAAATTTTTGGGAGGATTGGTATAAAAATTTCACAGTTGTTTTTATAAACATTGAACTTAGTTGTTAAAATGTTACGATACGATACTAAAATATGAAATGTATATAGGTTAGACAACTGTTACATTAAATACCGAGTATATTTCAAAATGTGATGAAATCGGAAAAACTCATAATGTTTTATTATTGCTTTAAATATTCCATGGCTTGAGATGTATAACTATACTACAGATTAATTAACAAATAAAGCAGAAACATAGCCTTCTGCACTAGCACTCATTTTTCTCAAGTTATTTTAATAGGACCGCATCTCCTCCTTGGCCAGCCATGAGAGTAAGTTCATAATAATCCCTGAGTGAGTTACAATATACTAAGGCACACACCTTTATCTTCACTGTGACCAAAACCACCCATATCTTGGATTTCTACAGAATCTCCCCCTCATTTATACATAAAAATCATTTAATGCATTTTTCTAAGGATTTTAACTATGAGCTATCTACTGATAGCTATAATAAACCTTTGCTAAAAAGGAGATAGAACTATCACATGACTGAAATAGCAAGGCACTTTATATTTAAATATGACTCTGCTTGTGATGGGTAAATTGGGTCAAGCTTAGATATGTTATTGCCACACCTCTCTTCATGTTCACCCTCTGCTTCCTGACTCTGGATGCAATATGACTGCTCCATATTGACCCGCTGCCGTGCTTCTCCAACCTGCTGCCTTGTCTAGGCTGCATGATGAAATTATTCCTTCAAACTGTGCACGGAGAAATCCCTTCCTTTTAAATACATCTTCATGTCAATGTTTTTAAAATAACAGAGAAAGATCATATAAAATTTTATTGTGGACAATGGATGTAGGAGGTGAAAGCTAAAGTCATAATTTTCCTAAAACTAAAATATATAAGTGAAAAAAAACACACCAAACTATAAAAGGATTTTATCTTGTCATCTTTTCCCTTTCATGTTACACTAACTCTTGTCTTACATTTTGGTGAACATTTTTTTTTTCTGAAGAGTAATATATACTGTTTTTGTGAATATTAACATTCTTGCCAATGGGAAGATAACGTACTGTTCTGGCATCTGATCTATGAAATGGCAATAGAGTAAATAAGAAAGAATAACATTAACTCTTCGAATGTAATGGAAGTAGCATACGTTTCTGTGCAAAAGCCTGTGATGGCGATAATTAGGCTTGAACTTTGCATCATTTAATCATCTATGAAATTTGAGTCTGATATAAAGTAAATGATTAACCTCATTTATTATTTTGAAATTCTTGAAAAATTAGATATAAAGCTTCTGTATTTCATAATAAATATATATTCCCATCTGAAAACTCTGACAGGGACATGGTTCACTAGAACTGATTCAATTAGTTTTAATATAGAATAAGAGTTCAGGTCTATTTCATCTGAATACAGTTAGTCCATAGATTTTTGTCAAAGTATTCATGGGCTTTAATATATCATAAATTAAATTGTCTGTATATAATTATGCCAATTTTTCTCACAATTAAACTACTTTAGTATATCTAGCACATAATTATAATCCTTTAATGAATATCCTGTAATACAATAATAAAATTTAAAAGTGCTCTGTTTTAAGATTTTAAAGACCACTAAAATCCTCATTTTTTTATAACAGGATGAATGACTTTATCAGCATCCTTCATGTCACCCTCACAAGAGTAGGATGGTGCTACTGCATTTCAATTCAAATGACAGGCAGTTTGTAGAGTGCAGAAATACTTTGAGAAAGCTACTGCCATTGGATTTTTGCACAGTTGGGTTGTATAAATGTTACCTTTAATGGTGTAATATATCCTTTGCAAAATTATCTTTTATGGTGAATTAACTGATCATTAATTTCACTGTAAAGACATGATTTTAAACCTTTATTTTTTTCGCTAATCTATTTTTGCAAGTGCAATATCTGGTAGCTCCAGAATAAGGTAAGACATAAACAACACTAGATTTTTCCCATGATCTATTTAAATTTCTTTTCTCTACGACATAAAATCTAGCTTCAAAGCTTTATTTCTTTGTCATGTTAGCATAAGTTGTTTTGTGTACAAGTACACCCTTGATGTGCCAGAGTTCTACCTGTTACAGTAATTAGACCAGATTGCTTAATGCTTTGTTAATGTTCTATTACCTTTTCACACAAATTTCTAAAGTGAAGTGACAGAAATTCAAGTCTCTTCATTCTTGTTCCTACAGCTTTATTACTATTTCTTTTAAAAGCCTCTTCCTTTACATTATACTCCTTTACCAAAAAGTATCTACCTCTTAGCACTTTGGCATTATAGTATAAATCTCAGCAGCAAGTCTTATTGGAAGCAACTATATTTCAACATAGCAAAGAGCGTCCTTTTCAGTATCACTTATTCCCTTGCGAGAACCGCAACTTAGAGCTATCTACTCCCTAATAGTGTCTAATAAAATATTTTTCATTGAAAATTTCAATAATTTTAAATTGTTTTCTTCAGCTGAATGAAAAATATATAACAAAAGTAGTTCAAACATAGTTTAGAAAGAAATAGATATCTACAGATTAATCATGAAATGCCTATTGATGGATTCAAGGGCAGACATTAATCTTGTTGAATTCTTAGATTTCTAAACTCAGTGATAGTAATAAATCATATTCTCAAAGTACATTTCTGGGCAAAAAGTTGAAACACTGAAAGGGAAAGTAATTCTTTTTCAGTGATCAAGATTTTGAAAAGGAAACATTTGTTACACATACACTGATATGCTGGATAATTTGGACTTTGTTCCAGTAAAGTCATGGGTAATATATTCTGTCATGAGGGGGAAAAGGAGGCTTGTAAATGAATAATGAAACAACTATCATTTTCTTTTTTTACTCACAGTTCTTCCTCCTTTGTACCCTATTCATAAAATAGTTGAAAACTTGTATTTAAATATGTAGTATTTTTATATTCTACTTTTCCTCAGATATGAGTAGAAATAAGTAGACTAATAGTATTAGGAACTTAATATTACAACAGGCTAAAAGTTTGTTTTTAATTTTAGCATTAGACACATGTTTGTTGCAGTGTTAAAATACCAAGACCAAAGTCAACCTATAAGCAGGATGATTAATTTGGGTTTACAATTCTATAGAGATAAAAATTCTTCACGACTGAGTATCAATGGGGTAGGCTTGATAGAAGGAACAGGAATCAGAGAACATGTATCTTCAAACATAAGAATGAAAAAGGAGAGAGAAATAACTGGAAATGGAGAGAGGCAAAGAGTACCTCTATAATATACTTCCTCCAGCAAGGTCAAATCTCATGAACCTCCATAAACTGCACCACCAACTGGGACCAAATATTCAAATATCAGAGTCTATAGAGGACATTCTCACTGATAGTACTATCAGGCTATATTATAAAATATAATGCTCTTATTCCAAATTCAAAAGGTCCCAAATTGCTTTATAACGTCAACTCTTTTTCGAAGTTAAAATTTCATGCATTTATGAAAATAAAAAATAATCTATTAATAGTAAGCTCTTGTCTAATAAAAATGCAAATTATATACTCCCAACATAAAAAACTATAGAATACATTATCATTCTAAAAGTGTGAAATTAAGTAAATAATAGACCATAACGAGACTATAATAAGCAGAATAAGTACCAAATATTCTTGCTCAGTGTAGAATGTAAAAGGCCTTAGATCATCTCACAAGTCCATCTTACTACCTCCATAATATATCTCTATCTTTTTTTTTTTTTTCTGTTTCAGCACCATTCTCAAGCATTTCATGCCTCTGGTATCTTAAACATAATGCAGTCTCTAAGCAACTGAGGATTCACTTTCATAACTGCATGTAATAGATTTTCAGGTCCTTTTCTTAACCTTCATTCAGGGAGTCTCCTACCACATGGTGTCCGGTCCCATGACTTTCCAATGGCAGAAGAGTCTATGAGCCCTTCACTCTTGCCTTCTTTATACCCCATACACGTAATACAAATACAATATGGATGACGCTGCCAATTTTGTCTACCATCTTGGGGATGCTCCCTGGCCCTATTATGTACATTACAAGCAGTTCTTATTTAATTGCTTTCTATGAGCAGAAATGATGCTGAATGCCTTATGATCTCTTTTATAATTTGGAAGCTAGGTTGGATAAGGTCTTTTTCAGACCACAACTTCCCTTTATTCCAGTGCAAACCATGAGTCCTCTCCTTAGAGAGATTGATCTCCTTATCTCCCTCAGCATCAACAGTGACTCCAACATTAAATTTTCTTTTGGTACTCTTTTTCTCTTCATTTAACATTTTGTATTTCTTCCTTCCCACTTTCTCTCTCTCACTGTATACGTGCAAAGAGTTATTGATAAAAATCATGTCACAGACTTATTATTATGCTGACTTGAAATGGTCTCTGACAAGAAAATTGTGCCTTTATTTTTTATTATTTTTCATGTGCAGTATGTTTTGACCATATTCATCCTTTACTCCAACTCCTCCCTTTAGTTTTTCACATGGGAGTTTACATATGTCCTATATTTTATTGAACCTAAGAGTGGTGAGTATAGATGGGTTTGTAGGAACAATGCAGACATGCAAGTAGAAATGTTGGTTCCAAGCAATACTAAAAATGTATTGGCAGCAGGAGAAAGAAGTTTCCCTCTTGAGGTAAATGTTTAAATGTTTATGCCTGGTAGGATAGGGGTACTCTAAATGAAACAGAAAAATTCAGTTGTAGATATCAACTCTATTAACTGAGCAAAAAGGGTAAATAGTCAATCATACTTGGTATCTGAATGTATTCCTTCAGTTTCTTAAGATTTGATATTTTTACATGATCGAATTTTAAATTATCAAAGATTTTGGTGGATATTTTCCAAATTTTGTTAGTATGAAAGTACTAATTTTTTCCTTAAAAATCTTCAGAAATTATCAACATACAGCCTGATTTATTTAATGAAAGTGCCTTGCTTTCAATTATACTTTTGTGATTTACTTCTAGTTTAGTTAATATGTTGAATGATGCTTGTTATAGTATAGGACATACCCAGTTCTAAGGTTTCCCTTAGTTTGTTCCTTCTATATGACAGATCCAGCAGAATTTAGAAGCTAAGAGGAGCCATATTGATTCCATTGCATTTCTGTGAGCTAAGAATTCAGCAGTCATGAAGGAGAATGATTTTAATTTAGAAACTCATGAACTTTCATTAATGGTACCTGGGATTGAGCAACAGTGGTCAGGAATCTTGGCTGTTACAAAGGGAGTAATAGTCAAGGAAACATGTCCTATGCCTTTCCTATGTGTAGATTTCCATCTTGGCACTTCTCTCACCTTATAGTCCTTTCCCACTGTATTAGTGTAGTGTCCTCATATTCAGTAGCTGTCTTCTTCCTCTAATTCCATATTTTAGCAGCTTTAGAAGTGAAAACTCAAAAATTGGTTATATTTGATGCCACATAGACTCACCTACATATAGTTTGAATTATTAATCATGGACATAAATAGAAGTACACTGAAGTCATGTGCCACAACTTAGAAACATGCCAAGAATTCCTTAATGAGTCTCTAATTATTTTGATTCTACTAATTTCCTATAATAAAATAGGCAGTTATAAAATATCATAACATCATGTATCTTATATGAAGATAAGATATGACAAAATAATTGTCTTTTTTCACAATGTTTATGAAGATTAGATGAATTAGAGAAACTCTTCAGCTGTAAAAGTAATTTTATATGATAGAATGTGTCACAAGGAAGATAGATACTTTCTCAGTATCTTTTGAATATTTTTATGAAAGTATTTATGCAAATATATACACAGATAGAATACAATATATTATCTTTCTATTGTAACTACAAACAATCAAATAAGTTCATAGCCTGAAAAAATACAAAGGGGATCCTTGTTTGAGAGCTGGATAACATAATGTTCTCCTCAGATCCATATAACTTCTCAGCATTTACTCATGATTTTTTGTTTTGTTTTATTTTGTTTTATATTTTTGCAGTTTTTAAAATGGTCCCTGAGTATCCACACCCTGTCATACATGATTATATGACACGTATCTGACTAAGTCATATCCTCTGCTTCTTTAAATGTATCTTATGTTTTCAAAAGATCAATATGGCTAAAATGATTTTTTATTATTTCAAGAAGGAAAGGGATTTGTATGTTTTAGAAGAAAAATTGGAATAAAAATGAGAACACATATTATTGGAAGAAGCAACAGTTGTGGTAAAAAGCAGTACATGGAAAAGACTCTTGATTAAAAAACCTTACGTACACTTGTAAATTTTCAATCAATAAAAATAAATAAAGGGTATTATTCCAAGAAAATTTAGATTTTATTCTAATTATAGAAGGAAGAAGAATACAAGTTCACTTGCCCTTTTCTACTTTTAAAATATCACTCTGAGAAAGGAGCATTTATCTCAGAGTAAACTGGAGTAGGCAAGACCAAATTGAAAACTCCTAAATGAATCCACTTGACTGATGTTTGATGATACCCATAGTCAAAAACATGTAAGGGAAGAGATAGTTTTGAAATACTCATACAAATTACACTTATAAGCCTTGAAGATGAATTGGAATTTATGATTTAGGCAGAGGAAGATGTAAAAAGGTGCTTCCACATCTCCTGAACATCTAGAAAGATAATGGATTAATGCAAAGAACTTAGCAGGAAAAAATTCAATTATAGATGAAGTTAGAGATTGGGAATTTTTTGGATACATTGTTTCTGTGAATTGTATTGTGTTTACATACTAAACTAATACTTTCTATTAAAGAAAATTGAAAAATCTAGGTAATTATTTGGAAACACTTTTTGAAGGCCAGATATGGATAATAGCCTAAAAAAAAGTCTTAGCATGGAGAGGTCGATGAGGCTGCAAACACTGATAAGGTTACCTATAATGTGTACAGAACAGAAGTTGTTAGAAACTGAAATTATAATGCAAATGAAAGAGAAGCCTTAGAAAAAGAATAAAAAAGAAGAAAGAGTGAGAGATAAAGGTTAAATGATAGTGCAACAGAAATGTGTTTTTAATTAAAATTTTTTTTACAATCATTGTTATATTTGAATTTGAGATGAGAAAAGCTAATAGTTATCTTTTCTGTTTGGCAAACTAATATCACCATGACAGTCATGCTAAACTATTCACTAGAGAACTGAACTTGAAGAGTGTTGAAGTCGGGCAGTGGTGCTACATGCTCTTAATCCCAGTACTTGGAAAGCAGAGGCAGGTGATTATTTATGAGATCGAGGCCAGCCTGGTCTATAAGAGTGAATGACAGGACAGGCTCCAAAACTACAGAGAACCCTGTCAAAAAAAAAAAAGAAAAAAAAAGAAAAGGCAAAGCAAACTGCATGAAATGCATGAAATAGTAATAGATTTCAATAGTGAAGGTGGAAATTTGGAAAGCAAATTTTAAGATGTAATTTACACTTCCTTTTTCACTCTTTATGGCTATTTTCATGTTGTGTTATAGTTGGTTAAAAATAAAAGAGGGCTTAAATTTAGCAACAACAAAAAAATAAGAAAATAAAAATTTGTGGTGCGGAATCCTACTATGGAACCCAGTGGTATCACTGCAGATCTTTCCTTCTCCCTCTCTTTCCCCCTCCCAACTCCAGACATTCACAACTCTGCTGCAGAAAACTTGTGGTAGCCTCCTCTACAACCATCTATAGGAGATTCAAAAATAATAACAACAACAAACAACAATAATAATAAGTAATGAAACAAACTAAGGAAATTCTGGAAATGAAAATACAGGAATTTGAACAGACATCTAATTCAATGGACATGTGTTTCCTTCTTTCAATTTATCTACATGTTTGATTACATTTATTGACTTTCATTTGCTGAACAATACAAGCATCTATTGGCTAAAGCCTACTTGATCATAGTGGATGATATTTTTCAAGTGTTCTTTGATTTTATTTGCAAGTATCTAAGTAATTTGGTATCTTTTTTCATAAAGGAACTTCGTCTAAATTCTCTTTTATTCTGAAATCTATGTCGTCTGCATATCACTGTCATGGTGACCTTATAAAATTTATTGGACATGGGTTCTTTTGTTTTCTATTTTATGTAATAATTTGACCAGTATTGGCATTAACTCTTTTTTAAAACTATGATAGAATTCTGTGTTGTGGAATATTCCTTTAACTTGGCAAATATGTGGTATATTTATGTGTGCTGCATTTGTTTTTTAAGTAAAGATCTATGGCTGTTATACCTCGCCTGCTCAAGACTTGTGATTGGTCTAATAAAAAGCTGAATGGCCAGTAGCTAGGCAGTAGAGGGATAGGTGGGAGTTGGTGAGAAGAGAAAATAAAGAAGAGGAGAGAAGAGAAGGAAAAGAAGCGCGAAGAGAGTAGCAAATAAGAGAGAAATAGAGGGAGATGCCTGGGACCAGTCAGGCAATTGTCAGACAGACAGACATGGAGTAGGGAAAAGAAAAAGAAAGAAAGGTTTAAAATCGCTGAGGCAAAATATAGAGGAAAACAGGTTAAATCAAGTTATAAGCGCTAGTGGCACAATCATAAACTAAGGACGAGCATTCATACAAATATTAAATCCCCACCTTGGTGCTGGTTAAATACTGAGAAATATTCTTTGCTTGACAAATTAAAAACAACTAAATCAGTTCCATACATGGAACAAGAAGCCCACAAGTCCAGAGTTGAGATTACAAACCAGGTGTGCATGCCCTTGGGAAATTTCCAAGTCGCTGCGGGCAGTTAGCTTCATTATGCTGGGAGTTTCACAAAAAAAGAAAAAAGAAAGAAAAACAACAACAATAACAACAAAAACCCGCTTAGTAGGTAAAAGCAAGCCAGTGGGTGGATGTGGGAAACCTCTTGGTTGGTGGACCCATTAGGCCTTTAAGCTGGTTCACCTGGTAGGTGTGGAGTTTGGATCCATGTGTCCATATGGGGATGTTCGTGGCACCAGGTGCGTTGCAAGTCATAACTCTGCAACCACAACACCTGCTGGACAATAAAGATTATTACACCTAAAACAATATACCAGACCTCATACCAGGTAAATATTTTATTAATTAATAAATCAATAAACCTGAAAGTTATATAACAGCAGACAATATTACCATAGAGAGTTTTAGTAACCGTTTTGTTAATATTATGGATTACATTATGCAAGGCTTATATGGTTATTGATATAATTCACTTATTGGAATATGGTTTGGAAGTGTGTTGAAGGTCTCCAAATTTCATAAGAAGCATGTCAATAGCAAATGTTTAAAGAAAGAGTTTTCCATTGCATGACAAGGAGCTAAGGAGATTATAAAGAGATGTCCTACTTGCTCTTACATGTTGTTAAAAGAAAATTTTAGAGTTTCCGTCTCATGTCAGAAGCTGCCTGGTATGGGACAGAAAGAAAAATGAATTTAGAAAAAAAATTACTTTTCTTCATACTTTTGTCTCTAGCGTACCTTTCATTGAATATATGTCTGTATAAATAATGTTTAAGTTTTACACAATGAACAATAAATTTTCCTGCAGTAATTTTTGAAGTTTCCAGGAAGAAGATGGGGTCCTTCAACAACCCCACCTGGTTAATATGATGCCATGATGCTGATACCACTATTATAAGATCTGTTTTGGGGTACCAGCTGCTGAAGATGGGTCCGACTTTGTTAGTGGAAACAGTGCACTTTTTTTTTTTTTTTGAAATATCTGGCCAGAACTCCAAATAGGAACCTCAGAAAAATCCTACCCAATATTCAGAGACTATTTTCAATTTTACCAGACAGTAATCTTGGAACTTAATCATCATTTTATTTTCACAGGATCCCATAGAAAGAACATTGCTCCCATGACTGCTGGAAGTAATTCTAGAAGAAGGCGTCCCCTCTCCCAACAAAATTTGTCATCATGGGTTAGAGACATCATTTAGGGGCTGATTATAATTGTAATAGGGTTGGGGAATGGGGGAAAATAAAGTAAACTCATGGATCTCTTTTTAAAAAAATTAGAGGAAATTGGATGGGATAATAGATTAGCGTGATCTTACACTAATAATATAGTAATGGAGTGAATACTTGTGAGCTATCATTTATAGGAAATTTAAATTGGTATAAATTCTTATATATTAATGCAAATTAAATTATATTGAATATGTTCCTATTTTCATCTAAAATATTTGTATACCAAGGCAAATTTATTTTGTCATATTGTATGCATGCATGCTTCTATCTCTGCTTAAAACATTTTGTACATTGATACAATTTTAGAATATATTATATATTTATCATATTGCAATATACATTTCTACCACTGATCTAGATACTTAAACATTGTTTACATTTTGAGGTCATTGTCTTCATTTGTTGCAAGATGTTTAAAGATTGTTTAATATTCTAATATTAAGTCTTGGTCTTTACGTTATATAGGTATTCAGTATTATAGGTCAATAGTCATCCATGTTTGTCATACCTATAGATAGACTAATCAGGTTCTTTAGATACATTGAGATTGTATTTTGCATAGATAGGTAATCTCCAACTTCTTCAAAGAGCTGTAGAATATGACATTTAAATAACTTAGGGTTCTGTTGACACGATTGCACTCAGCAGCACTGATCTGTTTCTGAGAGAATGTTGAGTACCAAAGACACTCTACTTGGAGCTTGTTTTCTTATTGGTCAAATTGGCCTTTCGGCAAGGAATTTCCCATTCATTGACCACTGACAAAATGCACGATGTCCAGATAGCACAAGCAGGATACAAGAAAAAACACTGTCAAATCTTGCCAAGGCAGGGTAAGATGGTTTTGAAAAATTTTCTGCCTCTGAAAATTGTCAGTTACTCTAGGCCTTAACCAAAGTTGGTTGCTTCAACATTGCAAATAAGACTTTAATCCCAGCACTTGGGAGGCAGAGGCAGGCAGATCTCTGTGAGTTGGAGACCAGCCTGATCTACAAGAGCTAGTTCCAGGACAGGCTCCAAAACCACAGAGAAACCCTGTCTCGAAAAATCAAAAAAAAAAAAAAAAAAAAAGACTTTGGGTGATTGCCCAGGAAGCCAGTTGTCTCTGTCATTTGTTGTACATTTTGGAAGTTGCTTGATTGCACTTCCTTATTGCTCAAGTAATATTATTTCCTTTCTTGGGTCTTCAATGGGGTTGAAGACTACACAGTGGTAGTTACTTTCCTCTTCTGACTTGGCCAATTTATTTATTATATAAGACTTAAATGCACTAGAATAAGATAATTATTGAAATATTTACCACTTATTTCTTGCTTGATATTGTTTATGCTGGTTGTAATTCTATTTTTTTATACCGGATATTTGTTCTTATTGTATATAATTTTGTATTAGGCTTAAGACTTATTTATTTAAACAAAAGGTGGAGGTGCTGCAGGAATTCCTACAGCCAGTAACCTTTAAGTTACCAGCCCATTTGGGCATGGCCTCTTATACTATATATGCCCATGTAAAGCATTTGTCCAGCCTCCCTTCTGGATTCAAGATTCGGTTGCAGTTCCCTATTTGATCAGAGGACTGCATTCTGTGTGTCTACCCTTAAATAAATAACTTTATTATACTCAATTCTGAGCTAGTATGGGATTTCTTTTAAGTGTCTGTCTTTCATTTCCATTAATTTTCAGTTTCTATTTTCTTTATTGTTTCTATTTCAGGTCTTGGATATTGTCTTTCTTTCTTTCTTTTTCTTTTGTTCTTTCTGTCATTCTTTTCTATTAACTGTTTGAATTTTCTTGGATCTTTTTAAATGGATTTATTCACTTCTTTAAGGACTTTTGTCATCTTGATATAGTTCATTTAAAGGGCTTTTGCTTCAGTTATGTTGGGATATTCAGGGCCTTTTGTGATTGAAAAGCTGTTTTTTATGATAAAATATTGTCCTGGTTGTTCTTTCTTTTTTAAAAAAAATATGTTTTTACCTTTTATTGATTCTTTGTATATTTTACGTCATGCATCCAGATCCACTTACCTCCCTATCTCCTCATATCAGCGTTCTGCCCTTGAAATCTCCTCCCTGAAACAAAGCAGAATTTAGAAGAAAAACCAAGCAAAACAAACAGGAGAGAGAGACAGACAGACAGACAGAGACAGAATAAGACACAGAGACACACATACACACACAGAGAGAGAGACAGAGAGAGAAGGATCTCAGAATTTCTTCATAGAAGCTGTGCTGTGGTCTATTGAGTCACAGTTTACTATTTAGTTCATTCATCTTTATTTGTAAGTGTTCATTGCTTTGATTCATTTACCTGGTTCTAGATGGCTCTCTCTGGGCTTGTCTTGGATATCCTGTTTTTTTTGGTTGTTTTTTTGTTTTTTTTTTTCCTGTGTCATAGAGATCCTGCAGTCTTGGATCTGCAGGCTTGTCCTGTTCACATGTTTTAGCAGCTCATAGATTAGGTGGATATTGGCTGGAGTGGGCCAAGTCATAGCCCTAGTTCTTGGGCTGCGTGGTAGGTGGGTTGATCAGCTTGCCTCCTTTCCCTTATGGTGACTATCTTAGTAAATTCTCTAGTATTGCCTAGGCTAGCTCTCCAAATGGAACTTGCAACAAGGAGTATGGACAGCTCTTCTGTTCTCAGGCCCTCATATTCTGCTAACCCACACTCATACTTCCAGAACCAACCCTACTGTTTTGCTAAGGGGAGGTGTGGGGTCTTTTCTCCCAATTGCTGTGGTGGTGGGGGGGGGGGGGTTATAAACCGGGTGAGTCAGCTCTCCTGCTCTCATGCCCTCAGCGCAGGCTCAAGAGGTTAATTGTAATCTTACACTGGTGTCAATTGCATCTGGGCTTAGGTAGTTATAGCCCTAGTTGCTGCTTTCTGGTTTTTTTGTTTGTTTATTTGTTTCTGTTTCTTCTCTTGATTTTTCAGAGAATATTGGCTATGTGTTGCTTCTTACTTCTCTGCTTGGCTATTGTGTTCCCAGGGAGTGCTTGCTGGCTTTGGAAGTTGGGAAAAGGGGAGACAGGCATGGTTTGTGGGATCCTCAAAAACTATGGATGGGGATGGGGTAGGGAGAGGGTAGCTGCAGCTGGTGTTCTATTGCAGATCTAGCTAGGGAGGAACCTGAATATTGGGTCAAGCGGAACAGAAAATATCATGCAGTGCTCTATTTTATCTGAGTTCTGTAATCAAGAATAGTTCCTTTCGCTTCTCCATCTAGGTGGTTTTGCTGAATTTGAAAGTTTTTATTGTTTAACTGAAATACTTCAACTTATGCTTTTTTGTCTAGAATGATTTTGTTCCTTTGTTGTTTATCTTCAGACAATTATATTCTCATGAGAACCTTCATGATACGTGTAACCCAATGATTCATTGTCTTGTCTTTCTTCTTGCCTGTAATTTTCAGAATAGCAACAGAATGAATGCCCTGGATATAGAAGTAACATAAAAAAAGGCAGAAGTTGCCCAGGGCAACTTGCACTTTAGTGTCTCTCACAGTAGTAGAATCCTTGGAAACAGTATACCATGATTGATGTGGCTCCTTGAATTTGTATAATCAGAGAAAGCTGTCGACGTTCAAGATTCCATCTGCTCCAGAAATTTTCTTGAGCTTCTGGGGCTGAGTTGAAAAAAGATCTTGGACTCACAATGGATTAAGGATTCATTTTTAACTTGTTCTCTGTTTTATAAATATGCACAAAATGTAACTCATGTATCTCCCCCTCCTGTGTGTGTGTGTATGCGTGTGTGTATGCATTTGCAGCCCAGCCCAGCACATTAATTGCCATAGTGACAATCTTTTTTCTCTTCAACTCAGTGGAAGTTATGCTACAATTGTTGATTAATAAAGCTGCTTAACAATTATATCTGTCCTACTAGTGTTACTATAAAATTATTACAGCTACAAAGATTATTTTCAAATAAAGTATTATTCCAAATTGCTGAGTATTAGACCTTCAACATCCTTTTGAGGACAGAGGTACTCGAGCCAAGAGAGAGAGAGAGAGAGAGAGAGAGAGAGAGAGAGAGAGAGGAGGAGAGAGAGAAAGAGAGAGAGAGAGAGAGAGAGAGAGAGAGAGAGAGAAGAAAATACATGTAGAATTGTTCCCTTTCTGATTGGCATAATTATAATTAGGATGATAATTATATGTTCCTTATTGGTAGTCTTGTATCCTCACTAATCATAAAAGTTTGAAATTTAATGATTATCTGAAAAATGATAAGTAATTAAGCCATCTATATTAATATGTCTATTACCTATTTATTGATAGAACTCTTTGCATTAGTTATCTATATATCTATGTCCATATCTATAGTATGGGTGTATTACTTGTACCAATTCTCAAGCCATATGCTTTGTCTCCTACTATTTTACCTCTTTTTTCTTCTTCTCTCTCAAACACAAACACACATATTTATGCAACACTCTAATTTAACCAACACTCTAATTCAGATATTTTAAAAACTGTTTTTAAAAACAAAATACATAATATATTTGCTTTCCTAGGCCTGGAAAAATTTACCATCGTTGATGCTTTGGGGACTTAGCTACAAAATCTTATTACATTTTCCCTTTGGCCAAAAAAGGAAATCATCAATTCTGCAATTGTTTCAGTTACTAACTGACTGTTAAGTATTCTTACTGTGTGATCCTGGACTTGCTGTCAGAACAAAATGCTGAAAAAGCACTAGAATGTTTCACAGTTTTGACATTATTATAAATCCATTATCTAAATATTTCACTTATTTAATATTTAATAATAAAAATATATTTGACTGACAGATTCTGGCAGCACAACCAAATCTGAAATGAGGCAAAACGTCATCAGTAAATTTTTAAGGTTTCAAGAAAATAAGGTTAAATTATGGCATAACAAATTTATATTCAAGACACAGAACACTTTTGCTGTCACTATTATCTGAAATAACTTTCATAGATAATGTCATTAAAACTTAGTATTTAGTGTTTCCCACATTTATATTTATAAAAATTTTAAATGTCCTACATCAATATTCATATTCTTGATTATGAATTATTTCTTAAGTTTTGGGCAGGAAGGTCAAGTCAATCCATGATATCCTAATCTAGTTTTTGGAGAAGACTTGGATGTAGCACTATTTTTGAAATAATTAGGCTAGTGGTTGTTACTTTTGCTGAACTGGGTGAATCATATATCTAACAATTGTACTACCTCATTCTTTTGCTATTTATTAGTAATAAGAAACACACTTACTTGTTTTAGTCTGAAACCCTATTGATGTGATAATCTTTGCATCATTCAGTTCTATAGAGAAACCAATTAAAATGTGTGTCACTGCTTCATTTTTTGAAGAATGAAAATAAATCCGTATCTATCACCATGCACAAAACTCAAGTCCAGAAGGATTTCAAATGTGACAAATGAAACTATATATTTTATTTGTTGTGTGATGGGAGTTAAAACTTGTACAGCCCCTTTGGATATCAGTATGGAGGTTTCTCAGAAAATTGGAAATCAACCTACCTCAAGACCCAGCAATATCACTCTTGGGCATATACCCAAAGGATGCACACTCATACCACAAGGACATTTCCTCAACTGTGTCCAAAGCAGCACTATTCGTAAAAGCCAGAACTTTGAAGCAACCTAAATGTTCTTCAATGGAAGACTAGATAAAGAAAATGTGGTGGTACATTTACACAATGGAATACTACATGCAAATGGATGGAACTAGGAAAAAAAAAAACATCCTGGGTGTGGTAACCCAGACCCAAAAAGACAAACAAGGTATGTACTCACTCATAAGTAGTTATTAGACATAAAGCAAGGGATAACTCACCTGTAGTCCATGACACCAATGAACCTAGGTAACAAGGAGAACCCTAAGATAGACACACTTGGATCTCCCTGGAAAGAGGAAATAGATACAATCTTTTAAGAAAATTGGGAGCATAGGTGGGGGAGAGAGAAAGGCACAGGTGGAGGGGAAGAAAAGAAGGGAGGAAAAAGAACATGAGAGTAGGGGATGGTCGAGTTGGTGGAAGGACAGAGAAAAGAGCAAGGAAAGAGATATCCTGATTGTGGGAGCATTGATGGGGCTAGTGTGAAATCTGGCACCAGGATAATTTCCAGAAATCCACCAAAATAACCCCAGCTAAAACCCTAAGCATAGTGGAGAGGGTGACTGAACTGGTCTTTTTCTGTACCTTAATTGTCATCATAGAACCTTCCTCCTGTTGTACCCAAGTTACGACCCCCAGAGAGACAACTAGGATCCAGTCAAGCCCATGATGCAAAAAGCAAGGTTTATTCAGTGTGCTATTCAGCCAGGCTGGGGACTTGTCCACTACTCACGATGTAGCGCAGTAGGGAAGAGAGCCCCTTCATTATTTGGGGTTGACATCATTTAGGCAAAAACCGCAAGGGAATTGGTCTTGCATAATAGCGGGTGTGCCTTATCTCTAATAGGCCCCCTCCCCAAAGTGGTTATCTCTAGTAGCCCCCCTCCCCAAAGTGGTTATGTCTAGCAGGCCTCCCTCCCCAAAGCCCTCCCCAAAGTGATCGATTTTCCTGCTCCCTGATAGACCACAGAGATAGGTGTTAACAGGTGGCCTGCTGCCAGGAACACTTTGTAATCTGTGCTTTGAGCTCAGCACCCTAGTTAGACTAGTTTTCAACTAGCTTTAGGTGTCTTGCATTTGAATCCAGTGTCCTAACCAGCTCCTAAGCAAGCAAATAGTTCCTTAAAATTTTTCCATGTCCTTCCAGTTCTGCAACTGATGGAAGCAGATGCACAAATCCACAGGGAAGCGTCAGGAAACCAGTTGAAGAGAGGGAGGAGCAATAATATGAGCAAAGGGGTCAAGATATGATGAAGATACCTGCAGAAACAGCTGATCTGAGCTAGTGAGAACTCTGGACTATTAGTGGGAGAACTGGCATAGGACCACTATATATAGGGGTAGGACCTTTTTCCTGTCTCAAAGGGATGTATCAAACTTTGTTGACTCTAAATGGGGGATGGTGTGGGGGAAAGATAGGGGGAGTGGGAAGAGAGGAAGGTATGGGAGCTAGGATAGATATGTAAAATGAGAAAAAAATGTTTTTTAAAAAAGAAAAGAAAAAATAAGAAAACAAAGAGGTTTCTTTTAGATAATATTAAAATAAAAATAAAATGAAATAGGATGAAACAAAAACTAACACACTTGATTTAAACAAAATAAGCAAAGAGGAAAAAATGGAGTTCAGCAAAAGGCACAATAAAAACAACTCACTCATTCTCACATTCAGGAAAAACATAAAATGCTAATTGAAAGCAATGATATATATTCTATAGTCTTTTAGGGTAGAAAAGGAAAAATGTAAAAATATGTAAAAGATAAACATATAAATGTAAAATAGAAAGTAAATACATAAAATAAATGAAAAATAAGATATTTTAAAAGAAAAATAGATGATACAACATTATAACACAAGGTAATAATGTAAAATATCAAGTGTTAAAATATGAAAGATTAACTATCGCAATTATATTTACAATGGCTTTCTGAATATTATAGAAACCTCTAGTAAAAATTATTATTAAAAACATAAAATGAACATATTTACTGACTATTCCAAATAAAGAACTGAGGGTTTATGAAAATTTAAATGTTGATATAATAATGATGTCTTTAGAGTAAAACATTAATACAATATAAACTCATAGTGTCCAAATTTGGATCATCCCATTCAATTGTCCAAAATATTCATTTAAAAAATTATGACTTTCAAATATTCAGGTTATGTTTCTGTAAAATCTTTGTATTTTTGTTCTGTGTAAGCACAATAAAATTACAAAAGGTATTTTGACTAATAGTTTAATCCAAGTGTCAATTTAAAGGGATAATATAACATGATAGGGCTGAAGAATTTTATGAATTCTGCCATTGAGAATGGTCAGTGTACCACAGTATTTATGGCTGGCTATATGTGACTATTTCCCACTCATTTTCTATTCTACACTATGATCATTTCTTTAGTAATTTCATTCTTAAGAAAGAATAGCATTAACCACCACAAGCTTCAATAATTGTAATCATTTTTTTTTCCTGTTTTAGAATCTCTGTTTTAACAACTTTTTCAGGCCTTGTGATTTATACTGTCTTCAATTTATGTGAGTCTTCAAAATTATGATTCCAAATGAGATTCTATAATAGGAAAATAATCAAAGATTAAGCTTAAAGGCTTAATACTTAGACTTACAATTCAGGTTTTTCTGATTTTTTTTCTTGTTCTTCCCTCTTACATTAAAGAGAGAGACTATTTGAAATGTGTTGTCCTATATTTAAAATATAAGTATCAAAAAGAAAAATAATGTAATCAACTCGGGTCTTGTCTGTATTTGAGTTTTCGTTAATGAAAGTCATGAAAGAGGAAGATAGACCGGTGCCTGTCAGCACAGCTGGACAGACTTTAGTCACGTGGCATTATCTTCTGTTTTATTTATACAACCTACCAATAATATTCTATTTGACTTTTTAAATCGGGACATTTCATTTTTCTCAGAACATTTTATAGCACATTGAGATTTTATGAACTATGTACTCATCTCCTCATATTTTTACCTCTCTCTCTTATAGAAATATAGCTAAATAACTAGGGTACAGTTGAGAATTACAGTAGTATTCCCAATGATTTGATTTTTCTCCTTTTTCTTCATTAATAAATTTGCATATATTTCCTCTATGCAATCATTCTTGATGACTTAACTCATCAAGCCCTCAGAGGATGATGGAAGAATTTCATGTTGTCCTTAAATACACATTCCTGAACAAGAAGCGAGAAGACTGAAACAAATCATCTAATCTCTTACATCAAAAGAAAATCTGCGTAGAAAATAATCAAGACATTGACAATATTCGTATGGCATTATTTACCAGGTATACAAAGATTTTGTGGCTGAGGAAATAGTATTTAAAATCAGTCCTTCCTGCAACAAACTAGAGAGCCTCCAGGATAATGTGAGTCCCTTCCCATGAAAACAGCCAAGTTAACTGGCTTTTCAGAACAGCCATTCTAGTCAAAGCTGTGTACATTACTGTTATTGTACAGATTTTATTTCTAATATGCAATATGTAGATCTTTATCCTTTTAGATATTTATATAGATGTATAAATCAGAAATAAAATTTTAAGATTCATAACACATAAGAATGCTCTACTTAGGTGAACAATATCACACATTTTACTTCTTTATCTGGAATACTACCTTTATGTAAGAAACAAACCAAACTAATAATCACTGAGTCATTTTATGTCTCAAATTTATATATAAACAATTTATTTCTTCATTATCCATTTACCCTTAAATTCAGTGCTTTTAATCTAAGAGTTGAACTCTAATATATATTTCAGTTCTAGGTGTTAAGTTTCCAACTAGGCCAAATGAATGTATATTAATGATCTCCACCAGCTGCATTCAGCATTATCTGTGACTTCTGGGAGGCCTTCCAGGAAAATGCAAATAGAGCATATTGCAGCTATTGAGACTACTGTGCTGAAAATATTGTCCCACCTGAAAATAAGTCTGTACCACAGGAGCCTTACTGGAGACACACACACACAGAGTGTGAGGGATTTCCAAATGTTTATTCACCCTGCTCAACTCCTCTCATCCATCCTTGGCTTATTAAGGATAATAACCTGTTACTTCGAACAGCCCCAAGCACCAGCATTTTATTATGCTTTCATAGTGTGCTTCCTGCATTTTATTCTTTCCTGTGATGTGAGCAGCAGTCTATGGAAAGAACTCGAGGAAACCATGTAACCTCCCTGCTATTAATGAGCTTAAAAACCACAGTCTGTGAAAACATACTGGTTCTTCAGGAGAACAAAGAATGAAGATTTCAGCATCCTTTATGCAAATGATGAATGAACATCCCCAACTTTTACTGCAAGACAAATTGCAGTTAGAGATGAACAAGGCTTCCCTCCGCGCTGTGCAACTGCGTCAAAGAGGCTACCACTCATGAAAAATGACCGCAGTGTTCACTACTTCAGCACTAATGATGCTTAAAATGCTGTCCTGAGCATACTCATATGCCTACACTACTAAGAAAAATTGAAAAAGAAAGAACAAGAAAGAAAGAAACTTGGTTTCCTATTCATACATTTTAACCTACAGATTGTGCACAGTTACATTTGTATTTAAGTTTCTTTCATAAATTGTATAAAAATAATTTTTTTTAAAGTTTGATAAATGATTTTTTCCCCCTGGAAACCATAGAATCATAAATACCTATTAAATAGAGATGTGATAAAATGTTTGAAAATAAATTATACGGTGAATGGAAACTTTTACTTGCTAGTTATAGAAAAGTCTTTGAGCTACTTTTCTGTGGTCCTTTCTTATATTTTAGCCAGGTAATTATTTCAGGCCTAAAATTCCATCTGAAACACCATTTAAATAAAACAAAACAAACATATTATTCAATATAGCTTGTTTCATGTCGTAAATGCTCAAAAGACTACTTATATAAAATTTTCTCATCCCAGGAATCTACAAGGATGATGACCCCAGCTGAGACTCTAAGCAAGAGAGGAGAGGATGCCAGAACTGGCCTTGCCCTGTATTCAGACTGATGATTATCTTAAAGATCACCATAGAACCTTTGTCCTACGCCGAATGGAAACAGAAGCAGAGTCCCACATCGGAGCACTGAACTGAGCTCCCAAGGTCCAATTGAAGAGTAGAAGGAATGAGAATATGAGCAAAGAGGTCAAGAGCATGAAGGATTCATCCACTGAAACAGTTTACCTGAGCTAACGGGAGCTCACCAACTCCAGCTGGACTGGGAAGAAACAAGCATAGGACCAGGAAACTAGACCCTCTGAATGTGGCTGACAATTGTATGGCTGGGGCAGACTGAAGGGCCGCTGGCAGTGGCACTGGGATTTATCTCTACTCCATGTAGTGTTTTTTTGTCATCCTATTCTCTTTGCATGTAAACCTTGCTCATCCTAGATGTAGTAGGGAGGGCCTTGGACCTTCCACAAAGCAAAGTGTCTTACCCTCTCTTAGGATTAGAGGGGGTGGAATGGGAGGGTGTGTGGAGTGAATTGAAGAAGGGAGGGAGTGGGAATTTGAATTGGTATTTTTTTAAAAAAATGTAATAAAAAATTGAAAAAATCTCAAAATACATTCTTTTGATAAAATTTATCAAGTTAGTATATTTGACTCAGAGAACACTTGTAGGAACAATACTCAAAACTAAGGCTTTAACCTTTTGTGAGAACCCTGATGATTTAAATTTGGTACATAATAAGAGCCAGTAAACCAATAATCCTGTGGTTTCTAAGAATAAATGATAATATATGAAGGGAGTAAAGTGTGTGAAATACTAATATAGACTATAATACAATCTATAAACTGTTAGAAAATTGATCCAGAATAATAATCATTAGTTTATATTTATTTGTTTTTAGCTAGATTTTACTTCTTAATATACATTTCTGCTTTATCTTCCTAATGCAGCTGGAGGAAAATTAATATTTCCTACTTCTCTTAATCTATCTGACAAATTCTCTGAAGTATCTAAGATTCAGCGTTGTTCCAATAGAACCATAAATAAAACTGACAGAAAAGTTTATATTGCCAGGAGCATTACACCCAGATTTTAATTCCTGACCCAAGAATATTTTTTTTGTTTCACTAGGCTTTTAAACGAGGGAGAGGCAAGGTGGTGTCTTTGTAATAAGAAGTTCTAGGCATAAAAAAGAGAGCTTTTACACTGCATGTAAGGTTTTGGCAATTAAAGTCTGTACATCTACTGGGATTTGTTACAATTATTAGGTTTCCTGAAAAAAGGACATCAATAAAAAGTGGTAGAAATAGTTTTAAATGTCAAATCATGTCTTTACAATATTAGCTATTTTCATTAAAACTGTTTTACATCTTACTTTTTATCATCAGGTTTTGCTTTTGTTAAAGGTCATGGCTAAAGTTCAAATTGCCTGTTCAGCGACATTTTTGTCTTACAACATTTCAGTTTCTTCTCTCATTCACTTGTCCCTTCATATTTTTGAATTGGTTTCTCTCTCACTAACCATTTCTGAGTTTCGTTATTTCCCTGCAATTATTTTTGGCTGATTTATTCTCATTTTCACTTATTGACATCAGGTTTCTCTTCTCTTTTTGGTGAGTAACCAATTTATGCTCATAAATTCAACTAGAGCAAGCAATGAGTAGCTAGATATTTCTCGTAGTCTCCTGCTATATTATTTCTGCTTGTGGATACCCTCTGTAAGTAGGTATATTAAGTGAAGAATTTTCACTAACTGAAGCTATAGGATGCTATATTATAATAGTTATTTAAAAGCACAGTTCTATGCATATTTTGTCTCTATGAGAAGACGACAATTATGTGAAGCTGGTGGTTGGCTCTTTCTTACCCCCCCCCACTATTTATTTGCACCATGTGGAAAAAAGAAGTGTGATATATCCAGAGAGTCAATTAGAGATTGTACTGTAGTACTCCAAGATGATGCTTTTTCCTGGTTCTGGTGTGTGTGTATAGAATATAGTTCATTTTTCATGACTTGTTCCTATAAAGATGAAAACACATTACAGATATAGCTTTCCTTATTGTGTTTTCCCACATTATTCTCTTAATACAGGCTCTAACAATTTTTTAAAGATTTATTTATTATGTATACAGTATTCTGCCTATCCTATAGGCCAGTAGAGGGGACCAGATCTCATTACAGATGGTTGTGAGCCACCATATGGTTGCTGGGAATTGAACTCAGGACCTTTGGAAGAGCAGGCAATGCTCTTAACCTCTGAGCCACCTCTCCAGCCCCCAAACAATTTTTTTTTTAACTTGAGATGTTGGGATGGGATGTTCTTGTTCAAGAACATGGAATTCTCATTCATTTGGCTGGTCAGTTCGAGTCAAAGATTATTTGGGTTACACATATGAACGATTAAGGAGTTGAAGACAACTAAGCTATATTTTTGAAAAAAGATTAATGCAAATTACATAATTTTAAACTGTCCTTTAATATACAGGAACTGTAGCATAAATTTAAACATAGAAAAATTGGGAAGTAGCTTAGCTATCTTATTTCATTGCCTCCAAATGCATCATGGGAGATTATAAACAAAACAGACATATCTTACTTTGTATTGCAGCTTTATTTTATTTTCATAGTTGAAAAAAGAAAAATGGATGTGCATCCACAAATGAATATATCATCTATTTTTATATAATGTGAACAATTAAAAGACTTTATGGCATGGAGGCATCTGGATTCATCAGTCATTTTGCAACTATGATGCAAAATATTTTAAGAAAGAATAAAACTGAATTATTTATCTCTTCTTTCCTAACAGTTAACAATACACGATAAAAACAGCACTGTTGTTTGTTGTTGCCTCTTCTCATTTAACATAAAAGGAAATTGATTTTCATTTGCTTGAGGGGCAACATAACAACACTGTTTTCATTTTCCAGTTGATTTTATCAAACACATTTCAGTGCATAACATATTTGCATCTTAGGCAATTTTTTTTCTCTTAAGTCAGAAATAATTTTCAACTGGAACTCTGTATACTCCCTTAAGGGAAAATATTAGCCACCACATGCGGTTTAAGTGCATAATTAGCCTTTTGCTCACTCTTTCTGTTTTCTGCACCCAGGTGGGTGGTCTTTAAACATGCAAGTAGTTGTTCCAAAGGCATTGAACGCTCACCAGATTGGCTCAACAACTGGGGCTAAAGATTGATTTTATTCAGTGGTGTTTGGCTTCAGATGAAAAGGTTTCAGAACACTCTGAAAGTTTCAGTTCTTTAAGGAGATCTGTACAAAACATGCCACAGTCTGAAGAATGAAAGCCTTCCTGGGAAGCAGGATGATGCTAAAACAATCATCGCAATCACAAAGGAGAAGCAGTGGGAAGATAACAAAGGATTTCTTTTTCTTTCTCCCTTGAGCACTACAAAATGGATAAAACAAAAAAGAAATACTTTTATATAAAAGTAAAATTAGAATACCCTTTATCAGTAAATGGTGCACATTATACTGTAATGTTGTAATACTATTGAAGTATCCCAATAAGCCTCACTATTGAATGATTATAATAAAAAATAAAGAAAAGCATTTAGTGTATGAATAACCTTGTAGAAAACCATTATGGAATTTACCACAATTACTTAAAAATTAATTTGTGAGTTAGAATTATATCCTTGATGATTATATGTCTCCCCTGTTCTTTTGCTAGAGTTACTGAATACTCAGTTCACTCTGACAATAATGCCATAAAACCCACTGATGCTAAGACTCAAAGTGTACAATCAGCTTTTAAATAAAGCTGGTTGTATTTGAAACATTCTAATTTTAAAGAATCTAAAAATTTGCAATGTAGGTTCATGTATGTCATGCTTTCCAAAGGTGATTTACATCAGTCTTTGCATATCTGGTGACATTTCCTATGTAGTTAAGATGGAAACAACATAAAAAAGAAAAATTCAGTACCAATGTCTTACAAAATTCATTAGTCTTTTATTATGGAGGCATATTACCAGAATTAACTACAAGGCTGAAGTTTTCTGTTTTTTTTTTTTTCCCTAGCAGTTTTCGTTGTTGAAATGAAAGTCGCTTATTTTCAATAATGTCTTGGAAATAACTAATGTTTCAAATAGTTTTTGATGCAATTCATTATGTTTCTATGTATCCACTTTCATACCTGATTTTGTGTTTTTTATTACCATGGTGTAAAATGAGCTGGAAATTCCATAAAAGGGTAAAACTGAACAAAAATTTAAACTAATTGTTATATAAATAACCAGTCTTAAAGTACACATTTTCCTGTCATTTCTGTTGTTGCATTAGACTGTCTACAATATGCCACAATTATTTTAAATTAGTAGCATGAAGACTAGACACCTTAAATATACCTTGTGTTTTTCTACAAATAATCAATAATTGACTTTTTATTCCTACTAATTCTCAATTTATTCAATTTAAAAGTTAATGATAATAATGTCTAAAGAGAACTGGACTCTTTTTCTATGTGACTTATCCTGCCCTGCAAAGATTTATTTTTTCAAATTTAATACTCAGTCAGAGTTATTATTCATGAGAGAATTAATATGAACTAGATTTTATTAGACTCTTGGGTCACTTGGTTTTCATATTATGGGGGAATAATCTAAAACCAACAGACTTTTCACAAACTCTGACTGACCATGCAAAAATCATACAAATAATCTTTCAGGGAGCCTCCAGCCTTCAATCCACACCTGTTCTGAGGATTTGGGTTTGTGAGACAGAGTCGTTATTGCCTTCTCCTCGTGTATCAGTAACTCTAGTCACAATAGACGTGACTGGTCCCTGGGATTTCCATTACAATGGCATGGTGAAGTAGTTCTCTGTCTACTTAGAGAAGAGACAGGAAATTGTACAATTAGAGAGGTCTCTGCTATGCTTTTTCATACTCAAACTTCTGACTCTAACGATGATTTTTAATTTTCAGACTGAAACACAGAGCTGTCTGCCTTCTCTCTTCACCTTCTGTGTACATGACAGCATTCACAAGCAGATCAGAAAGAAATATTTAGCTTGATAAGTTTCATTGATATGGACATGAGCCCCTGGAGGTCAAGGTAGAGAAAGCCTTATCACATCTAGTAGGGACACAGGATGGGATCAGCTATTCCTCTGCCCTCCCCTTGCAGTACAGTGGCAAATAGGTCTTATATTTATTTACATTCACATTGCCATGCATTCATTCAGAGAAGCCAGATGTAGACATTTGAATTCTATGTAATAACTTTTGTGTAGGCCTAGCTTTGCTCTGAAGACAGACATGAGTTTTAATATTATGACCAAGAAATACCCTAGTCCTTTCCTGCAGTAGGAGCACTAGCATTTTCTTACAAGGCTCAGTCCTCTACAAATGTCCTTGAAAGATTTGACTACATAATAATAAGCATCATTCTTAATTATTGAATTATGTTCTAATAGAAAGATATTTGTAGATTGCAGAATAATGAGGAAAATATTTACTGAAAATATTTTCTTTCACAAATATGTCATATACTCAATGTGAATATTACCAGCGCTCAGGAAAGAGGCTCCCATACCTTGCCTGGGCATCATAGAGCTGGCCCTGGTGTTGTAGCTGTGGGTGAGCTGGTCTTGAGGGCAGGAAAGTAGGTCTGCCTCTTGTTCCTTGTTGAGTGAACTAGCAGGGGCAATGCCAAAGAGCTCATTCTGGTGTTGAGGACAGGGAAAAGCTGGGGCACTGAGGAACTCTATAATACCCAGGTCTAGAACCACGACTATGAGTTGGTCCAGCCCAACATCCAATCCACCCCATCTATGATTTTCTGGAGAACATTCAGGGGAATGTCCTGCAGATTCAAAGCGGCAGGGTCTCCACAACACAGGACAACAGGATGTGCAAAATGAGTCTCAGGCGGGGTCCAGTGTTAATGGTGTAGCAGAAACCAGAGGACTCAAACAAGACCAATGACACATTGCAACGAACAACCAACGAAAGGCTATATTGAGTGACTCACAGTGTCATACCATAGCTTTTCCTTTCCTTTCTCTCTCCCTTTTAATTCTCTCTTATTGTCCTTTTCCCTTAAGTTTTATTTTATTTGGGGCAGAGGCATTGCAAAGACAGAAGGTGGATAAGAAGGGACAGGGAGACTAATGAGATCTGGATTCCCGATATGTGAAAGGCAAAAAGAATAAAAAAATAAGTGGATATTAGCTGTTAAATAAAGGATAATTATGGTACAATTCAAAGACACGGTGATGCTAATTAAGAAGCAGGGCTCCAGGATAAACTCATGGATCTTGCTGGGAAAGGGAGATAGAATAAATTTTGCAGGTGGACGATGGTTGATGGGGATGAGAAAAGAAAAGATCAGGCGATGGAGGAAAAACAGAGGAAGAGACTGGGGAGAGATGAGTAGAATGGGGGAAATTTAGGAGGCTATATGGAAACCTAGTGCAGTGGAAACTTCCTATAACCTAGTGAGGAACCCTAGTAATGGAAACAGAGCCTGAACGGGCGATCGTTTGCAAATGCACAAGTCATCCAGTGGTGGAGTGTAACGCAAAGCCAGAAACAAAACTTTGGACCCACAACCCGTCCTGCCTATAAGATCTCCTGGGGCAAGTAATAGTGTCTCTAGCTTGTGGGAGTATCCAAGCAATGACTGATCTAACTAGAGGCCCAAGTCACAGGATGAAGCCAATGCCCAATACTTCTTGGATGGCCAGGAACTGGAAACTGGATGGATCAAAGAACAGAAGAACCAAATTTGACTGGCAGGAAAAAGAAAGTCAATGAAATAATTCCTTGTGGTTTTCTTCAGATAGTCTGCTATTCTTATCGATGGTACCTTGCCCAGTAGTCATCAGAGAGGCTTCCTCTTGCAGGTGATGGGCAGATACAGAGATCTACAGCCAATTTCTAAAGAGCATGTGAGTGTTTTGATTTGCTTGCTTTTAAAATACACAGAAAACACAGTATAAAAAGAACAATATGTTAGTAAATACATCTCTATCTTATAAACTTGGTTTGGAACTCTGGATAACATTTTAACTCTGGAACCCTTTTAACATTTGAAATATTAATCTGATGGTGAGGGATGTTCTTCTGTATATGTGTTGCTTTCACTGGTTAATGAATAAAACTGTTTTGGCCAATGGCTTAGCAGAGTAAGGCCATTTGTGCAATCACAACAGAGATGTAGAGACAAGGAAAATGACTCAAGGTGATGTCATGTAGCTGCCAAAGGAGAAGGATGCTGGAGCTTTACTGGTAGGCTTCAACATTGTAGTATAAATACAAAATAAAAGAAATGGATTAATTTAAGATATAAGAGCTATCTAGAAATATGCCTGAGCTGTTGGCCAAACAGAGTTATAATTAATTAATACAGTGTCTGTGTTATTACTCAGTCTGGGCGGCTGGGAAATAAACAAGCAGCCTCCAATTATAATCTGACTCAAAGCTTTTCCTCTGGCTGGCTTTACCAAATGTTACATATTCATCATTTGATGTTTGAATGTGTAGAAAAGGTTGTACAACAAACATGTTTCTTTTTAATCTAAGGTAATGCTGTTTACTTTGTTGGAAAACAAATAGTAATGTTTGTAATGAGTCAGTTTGTATATATTATAATAATTCCACAATAAAAGTAAATATCACAGAGATTATTAACTGAATAGAGGAGAATAACTCTGCTGGCTTCCCTTCAGTGTCATGCCTGCTTAGAGATTAAATTGTACTATTTTATGCTACATTAAAATGGCATTTTTTTCTAGAGTGATATTTTATGTTCCTGATAGGCAGTTCTGAATGGTTCTGTGAACTCAGCAACATTCTGTTTTCTATGGTGAACAGTTCTATTAGAGACAATTCACCCATATTTTATTTCAAAAGGAAGAAATTCCTGCCAGACCTTATATTCATCCTTTGTCTCTGAACAAAAATAATAAGAAATTTAATATTGTTAGTGGCTTCCAAATTCACAGAGATGGAACTTCAATTTAATGCTTCAAATGAGCCTAGTTCCCTGCTAATACTAGTACTGATTAAAAACCCATGTGTTTAAGAAAAAAAAATTGCTTCTCTTTTGCATTAGACTTTTTTTTTAAATCTAAGCTGGTTAGCAATTTCCTCTCTTATATTAGTTGATAGAGATTGCTCTTATGGGAAAGACTTGTATACAAGTACGTATTTGCATTAACTAAATCCTTGACAAATCATCTACCACCTTGGTTATTATTAGTATAGAGTATGCTATACAGTCCAAATTCTAATTTTTTGTGTCAATGAAAACTCCCAAATTCCACTCTTTTTTGGTTATAAAAATATCAATCTCAAAGCTCTGCTTAGATATTTAAAAGTAATATATTCAGTTCTTTAAACAATGACAGCTCATGTTTTATACATATTTAGAATATATAATATATTTTAGACATATATACACAAACATATATGTACATAAAATCTTTGAGAGGTTTTCTTTTGTTTTTATCCAATAATGACCAATTTTTAAGACCCATATAGGCTTGGTTGTGCTCCATCATACTGATGAACGGCAGACTTTCAAGAGGCACTTAAAGAAAAATGTAGTTCTCTGTGCCAGAAACTAACAATTGTCAGTAGATCCCTAATTACCAACAGAATATTTATTTTGTGTAATAATTTTAATTTTTGTGTGTATTCCACTATAGGATAGGGAGTGTTTGTTATGAATAGTTTAAAATCTTTTTGTTTTAAAAGTTTTTTTTTTTTTGCTTTGTTCAGTTTTCTTTGGGATATTGAGCCCTGGGCTCCTATGCATGTTAGCCAAGCATTTTAGCCTGATATATAAATGCTAATATATATTTTCTTTTTTCATTTATTCTTTTCTCCATTCTTTCTATTTCCAAAGCCTCCTATTCTTCCTTTCTCTCTCCTGATCCTCTTTTTGTTTCAATCACTCACTTGATAGAGTATATTCACTGAAGTATCCAGGGTAGGTGCAAGTTTGCCTTGCAAGCCACAAAGACCCTGTATTTACCAACATCTTTCTTTCAGTACCTGAAGTCGCTGAAACTAGAAGCCTGTATGAACTACCCATGGCTGCCATTTTTTTGTTTTGTTTCTTTGTTTGTTTTTGAGATAATATTTAATAGCTGAGGTTGGCCTGATCTCATTATGTAATCATGGTAGTTGAAAATCTCATTCCCAAGTATCTCTACACGCAGATAGCTGAGATTACACCATGTGTCATCCTGCTGTCCTCGCACCTTCAGCTTTATTTTCAATAAATATTGTACAACTTATTGATACTCACAAATCTACTTAATTTGGTAAGACAAATATTTACAAATTAACTGCACAAAAGCACAGATCCAACTAAAATAAAAATATAATTACTTTGGGAGCCTAGGCAGTTTGGATGCTCACATTAATAGACCTGGATGGAGGTGGGGGGTCCTTGTACTTCCCACAGGGCAGGGAACCCTGATTGCTCTTTGGGCTGACGAAGAAGGGGGACTTGATTGGGGGAGGGGGAGGGAAATGGGAGGTGGTGGCGGGGAGAAGGCAGAAATCTTTAATAAATAAGTAAATTAATTAATTAATTAATTAATTAATTAAAAATAAAATAAAATTACAATAGTTGTGCCCAAAGAATACCTAGAGTAAAATCACCTTTTACAAACACTTTTCAATTTTAGCACAAAGATAGACATAGAATAAATACATGGTGTCTCCTTATATGTTTTGCAATTCATGTTAACAAGTTAGGTCTATTGAAACCAGCAATTTATTTGAAAAATTCAAATAATCTGTTACACTTAAACCATTTTATTTATCCCAAGCAAATTATTTCCAGCATTAAGCATTCCAATGCTACAGCACAGTTCTCTACCTAAAAATTAATTAAATCTGAATAATAAATATAAAAGGAGAAACTGAGCAATATGTTTTAATTTTAGGGAAAGTATAATTCAATTAATTATAGTATTGTCTGGGGCTCTACAAAAGCCATGCATTCTTCATTAAGTAAAATAAACTCTGAAACAGCTACATATCAGAGTTTATTTAATGAAATATGAGTGTGGAATATTTCTTTCTACTGTGTGAATATATGTTGCTGGGATTGGATTAATAAAAAAGATAAATGGCCAGAAGCTAGGCAGGATTGCATGGCAGAGTAAATGCTGGGAAGAAAGGCAGAGTCTGAGGAGTCACCAGCCAGACTTGGAAGAAGAATCATGAAAAGTGAATAGATGAAGTAAAGAAGCCTTGGGGTAACACATAAATTAATATGCATGGGTTAATTTAAATTATAACAGATAGCTAAATATAAGATTAAGCTATTGGCTGATCTTTGATAATCAATAAGAAGTCTCCAAGGGTGCCAGCTGCCTTGACAAATTCTTTGTTTACATATTATATAGAGAACTGAAATGAATATTAGTATACTGATTATTGAGATATTTGGCATTGATTTATTCTCTAGAAATTAGATACGAATGTTGAAAATCCACCTAAAATTTTTCTACATTTTAGTTCTAAAATGTGTCTTAAGTCTTGTCCTCTTCCAGGAAATACCAAGGACAATTAAGAGTACTAAGTCCTGATTGTCATTCAGAAAAAAAATGACTTCTTAACAGATTTCATAGTTGACAGTTCTGTCTTCAAGCACTAAACTGCTAGAATGATTGCTGTAAATTAAGATTCAATGTTACACGGTCAGCATGGTTAAGATCAATAACATGAGTGACAGTTCTTGCCAACATGGATGGGGAATAGGGAGAAAATTCATGCATTCATAGTGGAAGTGCAAACTTGTACAGTCACTAAGCAAATAAATGTAGTGAATTTTCAGTAAGATGAGAATCAATCTACCTCATGATTCAGTTATACCGCTTTGGGCATATACACAAAGGACACTTTATCAGACCACAAGGACAATTGCTCAAACATGTTAATTGAGAGTTTATTCATAACATCCACCAATTGGAAACAACCAAAATTACCCTCAAAAGAAGCATGAATAAAGAAATTGTGATACACTGAAACAATCAAACTCAGATGAAGTTTCCAAATATTGGGAATGGCAGATCCTGACTACCCATCTCTTATCACCAAATAAGATTCCCCATACTGGGAGTGAGTTACATACAATTGAATTTTTGGCAAAGGAGCCTGATGGAAATATACCTCACAGTTGTCAAGACAAAAGGTTGATATTCACAAACTGACAAAAAAAAAAAGTCCCATTGCTGAAGGCAATACTCATACAACTCATTGAACATGGAGAGGTGATCTGGTGCCAACATGGAACTTTTATCTTTAAGTTCTTGTCTCTTTGGTGGAGAAAGGTATTCTACAGACTACAAAGCCAGAAACACCAATCTAGTTTCTTTAGGTTTTATCTGCAATGCTGTCCTGCCTACAAATTACATAAGGGCAATTATGGCACAAAACTTGGAAGAGTGGCCAACCAATGTCTTAAGGCTTATTTCATAACGTGGAACCCATACCCAACACTACTTGGGTGACAAAGAACAAGAGACCAGATAGTTCACAGCCCAAGGATAACTTTAAATATTACTGACCTTAAAAACTATAATTTAAAAATGACTCCTAATGATACTCTGCTAAACTCAGAGCAACACCTTTCATAAATATCACCAGAGAGGCATCCTCCTGCATCAGATGAAAACAAATACAGAGACTCACACTTAATATAAGTGTATATTATCAATTATGACTTAAATTTACAAGTAAGCAATTGTTAAAATATGCTAATTTTGAATAATCTATACTGTAAAAGCATAAAAGACTATTATAGCTGTTTCTTTAACAAACATTGAGGATCTCACTTTAGGGCACTTAAAAATATTTTTATTGTAAATTATACAGTATAATAATGCAATGAATACTAAGAAGATTGTAATATACTTAAATTTATAAACTCTTTTGATAATATTACTTTAGTTTCTTTCAATTTTTTACTTAGTGATGCTTCATGTCATGCAAAGATTTATTCAAAAAGGAAAAAGTGTCATTCCCTTCCTAAATATCTCAGTGAGCTAAAATAATGTCTTCAGATCACTGATTGAAATGACACCGAAAATCTGTTTAAAAGTCTCAGACAGTCTAATCCACGCTCATTAGCATGTGTGAATCTCTTTCCAGTGACTGATTTTGTTATGATTGTCCATATAGAGGCACATTTTATTTATGTACTCTGTAGAATATATTCTCACTCAAAAAATTTTTATGTAAGATTGCATTGTGGAAAACCACTGTCTAGAATGTGTTATATGTTTGGCTAAGTCTAAATTTTGTCCTGGAAATAAAGCTTCCCTATTTTCATACTAAAGAGACATGAAATTGTTATGTTGGCTTTCCAACTGCAAAAAGTTGTGATGGCCACATTATCATTTATATAGAAAAGATGATTTTTCACAGATGAGTGCACATTATATTTTATTCTTACCCTACCTATTATCCAGAGTAAGTATATGCTATGGATACAGAATATAAATAGGCTTAACATTTCATATCTACAGAGTTTGAATGCCCATTACACTATAGATATTTATTTAGTAGAAAAGTTATTGTCCATAGACAAAGTGAATAATAATAATATGGGAAAGATGATATGGTACTATTTTTCAGGAAAGTATTAGTGTTGTGACAGAGGTACAGTTTCCATTTTTATGGCATGTCTTTCATGGAGGTCTGCAAGATTTTTAGTATAATTTTAAAGAGATAATGTTAGGTAAATAACAAAAGATTACTGAGATCATGAATTTCACTTCATAATGATAACTGTTTGTCTAAGAATATCTTTACATAGTTTATTAATTTGGGGATAAAAAAACAACTTACTTTTATCTTTGTGGAATTCATGATAAAGACAGGTAAACTTTTATTTCCTCAGTAAGACATTCACACTGCAATGTTAAGAACAGAATCATAGCCTGAAGATTTTCTAAAACAGAATTAACACTGTGATAAATAAGATTCAGCATATTCTGTGAGATAATAAAGACACTTGCAGTATCTTAGAACAGATGACATCAAACTCAGTCCTGAAACTTGAATGACTGTCCCCATTAGGAAGACACAGACAGAGCATTTTCAGAGCCTAGAAATCCAGACTATAAAGACTTACAGGATACTTAGAAAAGAGAGAAATGGGAGCAGGGAACAAAGCAGGTTGGACAACAGGACATAGTTGATGAGTGTTTGTTTGTTTGGTGGTAACTGGCTCCTTCATTCACATGTACTGTGCAATTTGATCTTATAATGTAGTGAGAGAAGACTTTAAATCTTGGGAAAGAAAAAGCCTCAGTGTAGTTCTAGAATAGAAACATCATTTTCCTTTTTGTTATTTCAGTTATAAATTCACAGTTATTCTTTAAATTGAGAGAGCAAGACTATAGCTAAAAGTTGCTGCCTAGCAGGCTGAGGCCATGTTTCCATCCCCAGAGCTAAAGAAAGCAAGCTTCTTTAGAAAACAGGAAACATTAAAGTATATATGTAATTGCAGAAGCAAATCAAATATAATCTGGATCTTGGTATTTATTTTGATCATAATTAATATTTTAATATATTTCAGTTTTTGTAGCTGTCATTCATCTTGCGGATTAAAAGCTGGTAATTATGCAACTCAAACCTATGCTAGATGATCCATTTGAAAACTAAAACAGAAATTTAATCTGAAATACTGGTTTCATTAAGTGTCAAACTTTGGTTATTTAACTCAACTGAGTTAATATTATCAGAAGGTTCTTAAAAAAGAAGAAAAGAAAGTAACATGGGAAAGTGAGGCTAACGGTCAATAAAGTACCTGATGTAGAAAGCTGCACGTGAAGAACTCAAGGATATGGATAAAATTAGGAAAAATCATCATGAGAAATGTAACCAAGACACAGACAGACAAACATGGTATCTTTCATAGATCCAGAGAAGCTAAACAAGGACTACTCAAGCTCGTGGACACTTGGGCAAATAGAATAAGCATCTTGTGTAGATGAGTAGAATGTGTGGCTGGGAAAGTGGGAAAAGGAGATAGGAAAAGGAGGAATCGGGTGGAGGGAGGGTGGATGGAGACAGAGTAGTGGGTGAGACAAAGTGCAGTGGAGAGGCATCTCGAGGACAAGATCAAAATCTAGTGCAGTAGAAACTTCCAGGAATCTATAAGCATGACTCCAATAAAGTCTCTGAGAAACAGAGGATATGAAACCTGAACTGAAAATCTACTGTAGTCAGGTAGGACTTCAATAGAGCGATTGGGACTCCAACCAGGCCATAAAAACTTTGATGTACAATTTGTCCTGCCTACAAGATGTGCTGAATAAAAGTGAATGCATAAATTGTGAGAGTGGCCAAGCAATTACTTGTTTAGATTTTCTACCCATACTATAAGAGTGAGACAGCCCCTGATACTGCCTGGAGGACTAGGACCCAGAGGTTGGATAGCCCAGAGACTTAGGATAAAACCAAACATGACTGACAAAGGAAAAAGAAAAAAAGAAAGAGAGGGAGAGAGAGATGGATGGAGGGAGGTAGATAAGGAAGGAGAGGAAGAGGGAGGGAGGAAAAGAAAGAAGTCAATGAAATGATTTCTAATGTTACTCTGCTATACTCATAAATCACTGCCTAGCCCGATTGTCACCACAGAGGCTTCATTCAGCAACTGATGGAAACAAACCTACAGCCAAACATTAGGTGGTTCTTGATGAATACTGTGAAAGATAGGGAGGAGGAATTATAGGAAGCAGAGGGGTCAAGCACATCACAAGAAAAATCACAGCATCAACTAAATGGCCCACAGAGACCGAATCAACAACCAGAGGGACTGCAGGGGACTGACTTATGTAATCTCTGAACATATTCTATCGAACTATAGCTTAATTTTCTTGTGGGACTCTTAAAAGTGTTAGCAGGTCTGTCTCTGATTCTTTTTTTTTTCCTGAATTTTTTTTTCTTTCTTTTTTTTTATTAATTAATTTATTTAATTATTAAAGATTTCTGCCTCTTCCCCGCCACCACCTCCCATTCCCTCCCCCTCCCCCAATCAAGTCTTCCTTCCTCCTCAGCCCAAAGAGCAAGCAGGTTTCTCTGCCCTGTGGGAGGTCCAAGGACCACCCACCTCCATCCAGGTCTATTAAGGTGAGCATCCAAACTACCTGGGCTCCCACAAAGCCATTACGTGCAATAGGATCAAGAACCCATTGCCATTGTTCTTCAGTTCTCAGTAGTCCTCATTGTCCATTATGTTCAGCGAGACCGGTTTTGTCCCATGCTTTTTCAGACCCCGGCCAGATGTCCTTCAATGGAAGAATGGATGAAGAAAGTATGGAATATATACATATTAGAGTACTACTCAGCAGTAAAAAACAATTTCCATATTTATGTCATGGCATAGATAAATATTAGCAGTAAGTAAAACAATTTAAGCATGGTACTTATAGGGGAGAACAGATTTTGGAAAATGATCAGAACCTTGCGAAATATTAGTGAGATCTTAATGAAGAAAGCAAGAAAAAAGTCTTATGAATTTTAAATAAATAGACATTTTCAAGACAGGATATAAATCATTGAAAAATATGATTCAGTTAAATAAATTTATCCCATTTTTCTGTCAGATACACTTTAAAAATAGAGTAAGAATTAGATTGGAAGAGTTATAATTTTATATACAGTATTAAAGAAAGACATTTGGCATTCATTTTATAAGGCATTTTTAACTGCAAGTAAATAAATCACCTGCAAAGTTAAGTGTCTCTCCAATATATTATTTGACTTTCTGTGCAGTTTGCTTATTTTAGAAATACTTCCTGTCTTAGAAAATGAACTGTTGCCTAGCCATGGAATCAAGTTATAATATGCCTTGAGGCCATTTCAACTATTAACTCAGGGTTTCACTATTGGGTATTTAGACTATTTTAGTTTAACTTGTCTTTTAGAATACGATATAACCAATATTACTATGTTTTGAGCTTCCCATATAATCAGATTTTATAACCTAAGATATACATTTCATTTAAAATCATTTTTCTGTATCCTTTCAGGATCCTGAAATTTCAAAGAAACTTTAAAGAAAACAACTATCCATAATTCATTTTGGAAACATGTGACTGCAGACTGCTAGTATCTGTGGTTTTGTGAGTTCTGTTCTGCATCAGTTAGTATCAGTTTAGTAACTTCTCTACTAAAAGTATGTTAAATATTTCTGTAGAAAAGAAATTATCATTCCATTCCTATACCTATTTTTTGTGTGTTGTTCACTAAATAGAGAAGAAAGTCTTAGTTGGGTGGGGCAAAGGTATATCAGAGACACAGAACCACAGAACATAGTTCACAGATAACAGGACAGACAAAAGAAAAAAGATATAGGGAGAGAAATCACATTTATATATATTCTTTGCTAAACTACAATATAAAGGACCTTTCTTTCTTTTTTAATTGTGGCATCAATTTTTTTGTTATTTCTTTTGACTTAGTTTTGAAACACTTGGATTATAACTCTCTTACAACTTTGGAAACTTGATAATGTTACACAATGGATTAGCTATTTTATTTTATCCAATACCACCTGAGGATTCCTCTTTACATCATCCACCAGCGTCACCTAATCTATTTATTTACAAACATTATTACTTTTTCATTATTTTGCTGTGCCTGAAACCCAAGTACTTGCATTTCCTAAAAAAGTGTTCATTCATGGAGTTTCACTCACAATATGTTTGGTTTTAACAAATAGTCATTCTTGCTGCAAAAAAGAGGCATTCCACTTAGATGGATTTACTAATAATTTATTCAGCAAATATTTCATAATACTGAAAGTTACATGTTTAAATATTTGACAATAAGATATAAAAATACTGATCAGAGATGTGCTAAAAATGATTTAAATATTACAAAATGTATATGTGTATAAAATACAAATTCTGTCCAATAGATAAATGTTGAAATAAACTCAGTGGGGTGGCACACACCTTTACTCCAAGCCCTCAGGATGCAGAGGCAGGTGGATCTCTGTGTGTTTGATGCCAGCTTAGTCAACAAAGAGAGTTCAGGACAGCCAAAGCTGTTACACAAGGAAACCATGTGCCAGAAAACCACCACCACCAACAAGAATAGTTAAAATAGATAAGTGTAATTCATTTTTGACAAAGTTAATTATTTTTTGCTATTTAAATCTATAGTTTTACTATTTGAATCAATTAAATCTAATGATTTACATTATTGTTCCTTTTAAGGATATGAAAATTATTATTTGTCAAAATAACCTACTCATTTCCACATAAGTTTATTAAGAGTTAGCCAAAGATACCCTGCCATAACAATTTGGGGAAGGAGGAGCTAGGAAAATGTGTCGACAACTGAAAGGTGTTTCAATAAAAACAAAAAATCAAAAGAGACTGAATATTCATTTGACATGGACTATTACTACCTTGAAAATTAAATAGTTTAAACTCTTTAATTGAATAGTACTAAAAAGCCAAAGAGACTAGTATGCATATTTCAAAAATGTTTAATTTTTATAATGCAAGATCAACACTAATTAGATTTAGGCAAGCAATTAAAACTTATAAGATAAGGATATATGAGAAATAGTCTCTACTCACCAGATAAAAAGTACACAATATCCAAGAGGTGACTTAATTGAGTAATTATGGAAGATGAAATAAATACCAGGTTTATGACTAAAGAAATTTGCTTCTCTGGCACATAATGTCCATAACAGCTTTTCTGGATTGTTTTTCACTGTCTTTGAGCTGGTTATTTAGAAATTAAGAATCATTTCATACTGGGATATTGCCATCTTTGACACATGGTCACAGAAATTTACTCTGCTTAGCTATTGAGCTGACAGAAGGCAGATATTGAAGTAACTAATGCAAGCAAGTTTCACAGCCAAATCTCTGATGCTGTGCATGTGTTGTCTGTTCAAAAGCAGCAGACAATATCAATTTTATGGCAATATTTATGGGAGAAGTTGAAAATGTACATCATGCTATATTGTAACAAGACTATGAAACACATTTTTATGATCAACAACTGCCTTGAAAACTACACCCACATCCCCAAAATTGGACTACGGATATTTTCCTTTGTTTATAATGGTGGTTACAAGTTGTCATGGCTCATGGTCAGGAGAAAAGCTAAACAAAGGATATTAGATTCAGAGTTCTTGTTTGTTTGTTTTTAAAGAGGGGGAAGTGGTGTGGGACAATGATCTGTATTTTGTCAATTATATTTTAAATAAATCTGATTGGCCAGTAGCCAGTCAGGAAGTAGAGGCAGGTCAATGAGAATAGGAGAATTCTGGGAAGAAGGAAGTTCTGCTCTGCAGTTGTGACCTGACCATAGAACAAGCAAGATGCAACTGCCTCACCGACAAAAGTACCAAGCCATATGGCTAACATAGACAAGAATAATGGGCTAATGTAAGCTATAAGAGTTAATAAGAAGCCTGAGCTAATGGGACAATCAGTTTATAACTAATGTAGACCTCTCTGTAATTTCTTTGGGACTTAGTGATTGTGGAAACAAGGCAGGACAGAAATCTCAGTCAACAAATGACTATCTTATTTTATTATTTTAATTTTAACGTATTTCAATATTATTTGTCTATACTGACTTGAAATTATACCTATAAGAAACAATATTTAAATATTAATTCTATAATTAGAAATACCATGGATATTAGAAAACAATGAGGAACTACAGCAAGTAAAAAACACCACTTTTATCATCAATATCAGTAATCTTCAAAGTCATAAATTTAACATGTGTCTGATGGTGCATATAAAGAAAACTAGATAATTTTTTACAATTCAAGTAAGATAAGAATATTTGAGATATCTTAAAATAGATTATGGCATAATGGTCTTTGAAAATAACTAGTAATGAATTACAACATGAATGATTTTATGTCTCTTAATCTTGAATTATAGCAAAACTAAAACTGAAATCAAATTTTTTACATTCTAGTTTTCATAGGACTAATTTGTTTTAGGTTTTACTAACCATCAAAAGTCTGTATTTTATACTTTGTTTTTTTGCCTACACTAAAATTAGTAAAAAATTCAAATATTTGCCAAAACTTATTACATGAACAACTACTCATCAAACTACACTGGTATTAGATAGAATTCACTAAATTAAATTAGATTTATCCTTTTATAGCTTCATTTGCCTTTTCTTGCTTACGGAAAATTTGATACTGGAAATGCACAACTCAGCTTTCAGTTTCAATTTATTGATTACTACTGAGATATAACCTAGTATGATATTTGCATATAATATTTGCAAAGAAAACTAATTAATTAAATATAAACAGTTAAATATGGCCCCTTTGCTTGCTCATGAGACTCGAGGCAGTCTCTGCCTGGAATCACTCTGGCCACAGAAGCCAGGGAAACAGGAAGTTTTTACCCCCTTCCCATCCTCCAATCCCAATTCTAGTCTTATCTCTGAATTTGTCACAGATTACCTGTTGCCACATCTTCTTTCTCTATTCCTCCATTCCCAGAGCTCTTAGCAGATCTCCTATGGCCCTTTTTTGTCAGGTCACCCATTAGTTTCAGATACCAACATGCTAGGCTTGCTTTCTTTAAAACCAGCAGGTCACACTTTAATTTATATCACTTACCTGTTAGCACTTCAATAATCAGTGTTTGATTTCAGAAAGAAAAAAAAAAAAAAAAACCCTGAAGACTTTTAGGAAAGAGCAAAGAGGAAGTAAGAACAATCTTCCAAAGTAGTGGAAATAGTGAAGCTTTACAAGAAAGCATAAATTTATATCTGCAAATTTAGACAATGGATATTTTAGATGAAGACAATTACCACCCATGTGAGACCGCTGAAATGTGAAGAGTAAGAAGAAGGATTGACTCATATATAATACACTACATAGGTGGTTACCCTCCATATCTAGATGGAAGAGATAAATGTAGACTAGCATGCTAATACTCTAATAAAGTACTAAAACTCACAGTGTAAGACAGTCAGAGTCATTCTTTCACTGAACTAGTGACTACATATCTGAAATCAAACTTTGAGAGATTTAGTGGAGGTTAGGGTGATCTTCAGAATGTGACCTACAACACTGCACATAACCCTTCTTGGGGCATGTGACCTCAGAAGAAGACAGAGAAAAGATACATTTTTTTTTTTTGAGGATTTTAGTGGAAAAGAAACACTTGGCTCATTTTTTTTTTTTGACCAGATAACTGACATCTTGAGAAGGAGGATTCACACAATTGGAAGCAACTCAATAAGGATGTTGGTTTATAGGTAAAGAATAGAGCAGGGGCAGGAAACTTACTGTAAACTGTGCGGTAACAGAGGCCATCGAAAGATCCATGTTTTAGGATCAAGATTTGAAGGTGGAAGTCACAAATAAAATGTGGGAACGAACACAATATCTAAGGAATAGAATCATGTGTTCATCTGGAAATGCAAACAATAAATAATAAGTCAAACTTGTCTTCTCTTGCCAATTGTTATCTGCAAGAACTAAACGAAAGAGAGATGGCTTTGCTTTGGCCTACTGCAATATCAAATATGACTCATAGCCACTACCCGTGTTTTAAACACAAAATCATTATTTATTACAAATCACACATTTGAAAGAAAGAAAGGAAGGAAGGAAGGAAGGAAGGAAGGAAGGAAGGAAGGAAGGAAGGAAGAAAGAAAGAAAGAAAGAAAGAAAGAAAGAAAGAAAGAAAGAAAGAAAGAAAGAAAGAAAGAGAAATATAAAGTAAGGAAGAAAGCAAGGGTTGAATCGCTATTGTTTGACTGCAGAGATCACGCAGCAGTTAATTAGTGCTTGCTGATTTTGCAGAGTACGTGAGTTTGATTCCTAGTTCCCATATAAGGTATTTTACGCCTGCTAGTAATTCCACTTCCAGGGGCTATGATACCCTCTTCAGGTTTCCTCTAACACCCCCATGCATATGATCTGTGCAAATCCACACACATCCATATATGCTTAAATGAAATATACAAATACATCTCTGATAAAAGAAATCAGTGTCAATAGTATAGAAATTTTAAATGATCATTTAGAAATAGAAAATGTAAAGCCATGTCCATTGGACCAGAACTCAGTTCTTAATGTAATACTCTAGGAAAGTTTGAGGTGAAATGGATCCCTTGATAGCCATACCATAATGAAGTTCACTTATAAAACTGCTTTCATTTAACTTAGCTTGGAAGAATTCTAGATATTTGACCTCCAGTCACTGAGACAAGGATCCTCGAAAGTGTTTGAAACAAAGACAGAAACAAGGGCCTGTCTACAATAGACTAAGACCTAGTTGAGAAGCCAAGGTGAAATGCTTACAGCAACTAGGAAAAGTCAATCTGTGTCTTCAACATGCCAATACTCCAGTTTGTTGCATAGAATAAGCTTTGTTTTCTGATAGCGTATCATATAGTATAATTCAATCAAAATTCCCATTACTTACACAGATGATTCTATTTTCAGTTTCTCAATAACTTGTTTCTCATTTCCTTTTCAATTTTTACAGGAAGCACCTTTATAGTCCACCAATATTCTTCACATAACAATATAGAAATTTGCTAATAGAACTATCAAATGGTATATGTCTTTTACAAATGAAGACTCAGTGATGTCATTATGGCATTTCAGTTCCTACTTACTTATTTTTTAAACTGACCATAATTACTGTCCAGTACATCAGAGTGTGTTAACTCCAATCTTTTTCCATATTCTAAAGCAACATCCCATTTTAAAGAGAATTGTTTCAGTACCATTCAACACTTAATACCATATCTAGGCAATTTACAGTACAAGGTATGGAAAATATATTTTCTCCATGAGGATATGTTAAATACTGTGCTCTCTATTAAGACTAAAGAATTGCTACTGCTCCAATACCTGATGATAATTTGCCTCATGTATCATAACTGTGATCTCTTCTTATATATGGAAATAAAATTCAATTTACATGTTTCTGTTCATATTTACTCTATAATGATTACATGGTCAGTGTTCAGTCCCATTCTCAAGTGCAGTTTCTTATTGATTGGCTTATCATATTTGCAAATAGTTTATTTCTAAATAAAGTAAAATTTAGAGTTTGAAGATAAGCATATGTCTTGCAGCAAAACTATTTAACATTCTAGAAGGTTATGTACAATATTAATATACCACAGTTTATGAAATAATATGACAGTTATTTGATGTGGGAGGTTATGTCTGCTGTGATATGTTTTATTTCATTGGTTAATAAAGAAGCTGCTTTCGGCCGATGGCTTAACAGAGTAAAGTCAAGCTGAAAGAGATATATAGAGAGAGTAGGCAGAGTCAGAGGGAAGCCATATAGTCACCCGCAGGAGACAGACACACTCACCACATGTGATGACACACAGATTAATAGAAATGGTGTAATTTAAGATGTAAGAGCTAGCTAAAAAATACATTTAAGCTATTGACAAAACAGTATTGCAAATAATACAGATTTATATGTGATTATTTCAAAGTCTGGGTGGCAAAGAAACAAACAAGCAGCCTCCACCAACAAATTGGCCCCCAATGTGGTCAACTATATCCACTTAAAAACCTGAGGGAGCTTAAAAAGGAATTTTAGTCACTCCCAAAAAGAAAAAGAAAAAAAGACTTTAACACAGCTTTTTGCTCTGTTTGATGGCGCAGCACGTGACTCCTTTATGAGGTTTCCTGACTCAGCTTTAGTGGCAAGAACTGCTCAGTTTCTTTAATGGAATGCTTCCTGATTCATGCTAGTTACAGAAACAATTCTGGCTCTTTTGGGGGATTGATGTCTGCCACCCACTTCATGTCCACATGCTTATATGCCCGCTCAGCATTGGAGGAAAGTAGCTGAGACCATGCCACTGGCTCAATAGCCACTGCCTGGGCAGATGGCGGGATCAGGTTTTCTAGGAGTTTACAGGCAAGAGAGCATGGCAAATTCCTGCCACCATACACAGAGATGTTTCCAGGCTTCACAGTGTGCTGCATGGCAAATTTAAGTTTTACTCAGATAAAAAAGGGTTTATATGCTGCACAGAGTTTCCCAGAGTTGAGGCGGTAATGATGGCTCCCACCTGGCAGTCTCAAAGGCAATGTTGGAGCCAACAGTTAGGGCAGAGTTGGTCCTAGTCACGCCTGCTTAGTATTAAAAAAAAGGCACCTCTGGTCAGAAAATAATTAAAATAGCAATAAAGGCAGATTCAGACAGATACAGATCTCTAATTAGGTCTCAGTGTTGGATAAATGCCAAAAGGCTTGGGAGAGAAGAAAAATAATATAGACAGTTATAAAAGAAAATAAATCATCTTAAAACTAAAACAAAGTCTTTAAAAAACAAAGTACAGACAGACATAGATTGATAGAGTAAGAAAAAATAAGCAATGTAAAGATGTATTATGCACAGAGAGTCTGGGTTATGTATGCTATTGTGTATTCTTTGAATTTTTTGACTATGAATGAACAAAGTACAGAGAGACATTTTATTGTATGAGCTGCTAAGCTAAACCAACATATATACCTTAAAGGTTTCTTGACTTCAAAATTTGGTTCTAAGGATAAATTGGTTTGGAAAAGAGGTTCTACTTTTGTTTACACAGAGGAAGAGAAACTGTGGGTTCCTTCCAAACTAATGTGGTTTGATGGAACAAGACCCACCCCCAAGATGTTTCCATGAAACCTAGAAATGCTTCAGCCAATAAACAACAATGAGTTAAATTAATATGTAAGTGTTAGCCAAAAAGAAGCTCAAGATAATGGGCAAGCAGTGATATAATTAGTACAGTTTCTGTGTGATTATTTTGAGGCTAAGCGGCTGGGAACCAACAAGCAGCCTCTCTTCATACTACACTTTTCCTCTCTGAAATTCTGACCTCATATTATTTATTATTGTTATGCATATAAATACATATTCATTTGTATTCAAAAATATAATGTCTCAAGTATATTTATTGTTTATATGTATAGTGATTAGAACTAAACACCTTGGCTTAGATGAGAGTAGAGAACACTTATTCTCCCTCTCTTATCAGCCATTTATTACTTACAGCTCTTCATAAAAATGAGGGGTGTCTGAGATTTCCTCCACTTCTTAGTTGGTGTTATCATTATGCAGGTCTAGTTTAGATGGCCTTATTGTTATGAGTTTTGGGTACAGCTTCCTATAATGTATAGAAAACACTTTCAAAAGACATTCTGTTCTTCTCTATTTAACATACTTTTGTTGTGTTACCTGATGTTCTAGGAATCTTAAATGTAGGGCTTTCTGGAGATATATAAGTTGGCTATACACACACATGGCCTGTTGCCCTCTCACTTTGACTAAATATGACTTTCTCTAATGTTCTCCACACTCTGCAAAAGAAAGCTTTTTGATGAGGATAAATGGTATACTTATCTGTGGCCTAAAGGTTAGATGAATTTGGGAATTGTACTGGTTTAGAAACTTGGCAATTTGTACATGGCAACCTTGTAGGACTTGAAGGAAGTTATGAATTTTCAGACACAGGACTATATGACATGAAGGGGAACTGAGATGACTCTGAGGAATAGCTCTCAAGGAATCTGAAGGTGCTACCAAGAAATCAAATAAGATGATAGTACTACCTATTTTTAAGGACTGTGAATCACAACAACAAACACTATGGCAAGATATAGCCAAGACTTCAGGAATAGGACCTGTGTCTTAGGATTAACAAGCATTTATTTTATTGGAGATTTAATAGGGGAGAATTCATGCCCATGATTGGTAATATAGCTAACCACTGTAGTTGTTGAGACCACAGATCATAGCATTCTTCTTAATATAATGTTTGAAATACATCCAGAATTTAAGATTACAGGTCAGTTTGAAAATAATTTTCATTTTCAACATTCTTCACATATTTTAAAATATGACAATTTTTCCCTGGCTAAATTTTAATATTCTTCACTAAATTTTTTCCCTGTAATAAAAACCACTGAAAGTCTTTCCCACAGACTCCCTCATTCTTCTATAATGATTTAGTTTAGTTAATGTTCCTTTTGGCAGTAGAAATAACACAGTAAGCTCTTTTTTCCTCTTTAAATCAAATGTCTTAACATTTCTTCTTCATTTTCATCAAGACTCCTTATGATCTATTTTACTAAATGTTCTCTTTTCCCATTTTTTAAAATTAAGCTCTTATACTAAATATTTTCATTCAGAAAGACAGTCCAATGCAGTGCAAGAACAAAAATCCAAGTCATTTACACTATTTACACTGTCTACCAGCATTCAGTTTGACTTTCCCAGCCAGAAGTGTCTCAGACAAAATGGCATCTATTCAAGCCTTCATGAAAGAAGTTTAATATCTTATTTACTCATTTATATTCTTCTGGAGTGTCACCTTTTTTGTTTTTTCTTTTAGCACAGGATCTATTTTCTTCTCTCTCTCTCTCTCTCTCTCTCTCTCTCTCTCTCTCTCTCTCTCTCTCTCTAAGCCGCCATAAAATTAAGACTGGTAACATGCCCAAAAAAGTTTATGTTAAGAACAAAAGAAACGTAAAGTGTGTGTACACTATGGTAACAACTATGTAAACACATCAAAGTCTATGCACAAAGATATACAGAGAAACATAACATCAAGATTAGCAGTGTTATCATTTGGTGGACAGACTGATTCCTAAAAATCACCAGATTTTCCTTTATAAGCAGTAATTGTCAGTTACAACGGAGAACAATTTATTAAAAAATAACCCAGTGGCTGGTGGTGGAAGAGTGTAGTGTTATTTGCCACATGCAGAGAAGATGCTTTGCCTGATTTTTCAGAGAATGGTGATTACATCCAATGGATACATACCCAAACTGCCAACTCTGGTTTCCCCTTCTTGCTTACCCTGTGACCACACATAGTAGGATTAGTTTCAGCTGGATCTTTTCCTACCAATTCAGAACTCAGCTCTGCTGCTGCAGGGCCCAGTAGTGGCTGAGAGGCAGTATGTCTTCCAAGAACATGGTGGGTGACTCAGCTTTGGACATTCTTGAACTCAGTTTTCCTGCAGCCAGGTTGACTCTACTTTCAGGTTTTACAGGTATTGCTCTCAACTGTTCCTCCATACGTGGACTTTTAGATCCTGAAGGTAGGCAGAAATTTCTCCAATCACCTGGTTCATACAATCTGGGAGGGCAGGACTGCTCAGTAACACTTAGAGACTTTACCGAAGGAGGTCACCTTTTCAGTTGGAATAACAAATCCAAAAGTAATTGTGCTAGGCAGTGGTGGTGCACCCCTTTAATCTCCGCACTTGGGAGGCAGAGGCAGTCAGATCTCTGTGAGTTCGAGGCCAGTCTAGTCTACAGTGGGAGTGCCAGCATTAGTGATTCGAAGCTTATGCCTGCTCCTAAACAAAAGCCATGAAGGTCTGATTTACACCCTAGAAGCTGGGTACTCACAGGAAAATTGAAGACAGACGCTTAAAAGAAATCCCACACTAGCTCAGAATTGAATATAATAGAAGGTTATTTATTTAGGGGTAGACTCACGAATCACAGTCCTCTGTTCGAATGGTGAACAGCAACCAAAACTCACAGCCAGAAGAGAGGCTGAATATGTGCTTTACATAGGCATATATAGTGTAAAAGGCCACGCCCAAGTGGGCGGGTACCATAAAGGCTACTGGCTGTAGGAATTCCTACAGCAGCAAATTATAGCCAGTTGAGTCTTGATTCCTGGATTTCCAGGGGTATTGGTCCCATAAATGTTTGGCTACCATTTGTTCGTTATGGCCATACTGTGAAGCAAAGCTCAGCTTCAGCTCTTCTTGGTCTGATCCCAGCCTGCGCAAGCAGGTGAGAGGTTCTGACGAACTAAAAAGACCGGTGGAACTAGCACCCTGTCTCCTAATGCCACAAGCCAGGCACAGAAGCCTTGCAAAAATGACTATCACACAAACATAGGTGCAGACCTAGCATAAGCAAGCAAAAAAGAGTCTAATACTGTAGAAAGGGCCCCAAAATGTAGCTTTAAGAACACAAGGGAGTTATTCCAAGGCTCTTACTTAGTTGTTGTGAAAACAGCGAACACTAGCAGCTCTGCTTCACGATGTCTCCCTATGGTTAACAGAGAAGTCTAACACTGTGGCAAACACTATTACACAAAGAGTATTTCTCAGCTGCAAGGTTCTCTCTCTTGCTCAACTCTTGATAAACTAGATAACAGATATAGTAGGCAAACACACATAAATACATGCATGTCTGTACAAATGCATTTAAGTAGACAGGCACACTGAAACACGTGATCTAATTTTAGCATTCCTTCTGTTGTTTGATTCTTTGATTCTATCTATCTTCTTCATTATGCCTAATAAAGGATCTCTTTGAGGTCACTAGGCCATTTTCCTATCTTGAAACAGCAGTTCCCATATTCTCTGTGCCTAATTACATGTTGAACAGCCAACAGTGAGCTCATTTGAATTTACACAAAGAAATATACCATAGGTGGATTTCAGCACAATTCTAGCATTAGACAATTTGAAAGCAGTAACTGTTTTGGATGCTTTTTGATTCGTTTCAAGGGCAATCGTTTCTGAAAATCCCCAAAACTGGACAGAGTCCCCAGCTTTCCACATTATTAAGTTGGGCTTCTTTATCTTCTCTTCTTTTCTTTTAAATTTTTTTTTATTCTTAAACTCAATACACTTGAGGATGATTTTAGTGAACTTACATAGGAGTATTAGGCTATAGTTTTTCAATAAAAGGGGGAAGAGTAGCTATTGGCTGAATGGAAGAAGTGGAGAAGGATAGAGAGAAGTTCAAATGTTAGAATATGAGGGAGTCTCTCAAGATTTTATAGTGTTCCAAAAGCCATGTATTTCATAGCATTCTAAAGGCATAGTTATAACTGTCATCAGGACATTTATCTTATTGACACTGTAGGCTGTATATAAAATATTATCAAATCTTGCAAGAGAGCAAGACTAACCTTTCCAATACAGTAAAAAAGTGTTTTTACTTATATGTGGAAAAACAAGTATTCATAGATTATGAATCTTTCTATTGAGAGAAAAAATAAGAGAGACCAGGGAAAAGGCAGACACATATTCAGCAGGATGCAAAGACATGTGATAGTTAAGAGATAGAGACATAAGTCAAGGAGGAGACCAGAACAGAACAGAAACACAGACATATAGTCAGGAAGAGAGAGAGAGAGACTTCTGTGATTTTGCAGTAAACTCATCAGTGTGTCCAACAGCTTTGGGCTTAAGTAGGATTCAGATACAAGGAGGTAACAGAAATAAGATTATGGGCAAGTTGGCACAACAAAGAATACTAAAATGACCAGGAGATTTATTCAGCATAAATCCAAAAGTGATATTTAATTTCATCAGATTTAAGGATATAAATAATATTGCTCATATAATAGTTCACATGCTAAAATTATTAATCGGAAGTAGGATACAGGACAGCTTGCTTTCTGCGACTATGTGATACTAAACATTAAATTGGATTGTGAAAATGAATCAATACTTACCTAATCAGGTCCTATAAGAAAAGTGAAATTATAAAGTGAAATAAAAACAACGATGAAACAGTGTAAGATTTCTGTACAGTTGTTAGGTGAATGTATCAGAAAGAGTGATGTTGGAAGTTGTAGTGGCATTTCATTTGTAATAAATAATTCATTTTAATAAAGCTTGCCTGGGAATCGGGAAAGTAAAACAGCCACACTGGCCAGCCTAACTGTGCAATAGTGACACATATCTTTAATCCTTGTAGCCACATTAGTTTGCCATAGAAACTGGGTAGTAGCGGAGCACGCCTGTAATCCCAGAACTAGAGAGGATTATAAAACAGGAGGAGACACCTCTCAGCCTTAGTCTCATTCTGCAATCCTGGAGGCAGGGACACCATTTCGGACTGAGGTAGAGGTAAGAGTCAGTGACTGGCTGCTTTACTTTTCTGACCTTCAGGTTGGAGCCCCATTTCTGTCTCTGGGTTTTGATTAATTGTGCTTCAGTAAGTGGTCTTCTAACTGCAATTTTTTTTTCCATCAGGTATTTGCTATTATAATGTCTACTTGGACATGTGTTGGCACAGGAATAAATCTGTGTACTTCCTTAGCAGTCCAGAAAGTCCAATAGTCTAATAACTTTAAGTGTACAGTAAAAGAAGAAAGGGAAGTTGGACATGAAAAGAATTGGGAGACTTAATTATTTCCTGTCGTGGGCACATATGTTATTGTACTAACTTCATTTGTGGTTATACTTCATAACTGTTAATCTGAAAAAGCAAGCAGAGAGCACTGAAAAACCACGAAAGACTTTTTTTTTTCAGGTTTTATTTAGGAATGCGCTCTAACAAGAGGTAGAAAATGAGTGTTTTTCTTTGAAGCAAGAAAACAACTCTCAGCAAAGGTGTTTTTTACATTTCACCACTGTATTGCTGCCTCCATAGGTATATTGACAATCTCCTTTATTTCACTTCAAATCAAGCAATCCTACAATACCTTGTTTTATATGTAAATATCTGATAAGAATTCCTGTATTTTAGTAATTTGTGAGGTTTAAAGAAACACAAAGTTAATTTTAAAATCCCAGAAGGTCAAGCTGTCAAATAAAATAACTTAATTACTTCACTTAACTTATAAAGGAGAGACATTCTTTGAACTAGTGTAAAGTAATCTGATCCAAAATTTGACCTTCCTTTCTTTCAATGACTATTTTTTTTAAATTTTTAAAATGTTATTCCATGAACAACTAGAAATAGGTTTGCATCTGAAACCATTTTAAACACTTTTTTTTTTAAGTTACTACCTTACTCAGTGAGCTTTATAAAAATTTCCCAGTAAGTAGAGGTTTAAAGCGCCTACTTTAAACATTTTTGTCTGGAGTAGAGTCATAACCTTTTCATCTTCATTTCTATCAAAAATGTTTTCATCAAAGCGTACCTTTTTGTCAAATACACCTGCTTTCACTTTATAAAAACTTTGTCCTTGAAGAATCCTTTTTTAATGTATACATGTTTATGTTCACCTGACAATCACATTGGAAAACTTTAGTTCCTGCATGGTAAGCATAGATATACAGCAATATAGATGAATTCATAAGAAATCAATCTTATTTAATGTTTTGGGTTTGGGGGAGGGGGATTCAAGACAGAGTTTTTCTGTAGTTTTGGAGCCTGTCCTCGAAATAGCTCTTGTAGACCAGGCTGGCTTTGAACTCACATAGATCTGCTTCTCTGCCTCAGGAGTGCTGGGATTAAAGGCATGAGCCACTACTACCCAGTTTATTTTTATATAAGTTTAAATTACAAGTAATATAAAAATTGAAATGTATTAAATATTGATACATACTTCTATTAATGTATAAATAGATAAAATTATTGGGTCTCAAAATATTTATTATGCTTTACTTTGTACTTTTTTTGTCTTAGCTATTATAGTCTTTTCTTCTTGAGTAGGATGATGATGTTTTACATTAATTTTATATCTGTATTATAAGTTTTATGTCACTAGTTTTACCTCTTATATTTTGATATTTGCTGTATTTTATTTTTCTGGGATGCAGTATAGAAATATTAGATTTGGTGAATTAATCAATCCATCTGTGTATCTATGTGTGTGTGTCTATGTGTGTGTGTGTGTGTAGTTTAGAAATTTTACAGTATTAGGCTTTCATATGAGTTTTACAATGGTCTTTAGAGTTAGTTATTCACCCTCACAATTCCTTCTTCCTCTGTCCTCCTAGTCTATCCCATTTAACCCTGATTTCTCCCATCAATCATAACCCATTACTCCTTCATAATATCTTTCAAGCTCTACTTCTTTGAAATTCTCACTTCTTTCCTCTTACTATTTTTCAGACTTCAATGGGTCTTTAACTTTTATTTAAACTATAATACCCCTAGAAGTCAAGATTCCTCCTTATCCAAATGATTAATATATTAATATTAGTTTCTTGAGAAAGGGGAAACATTTTCTGAATTCTAATGATATAGTAATGAGGGTGTGGTCTGCTAAAAGTTCAAAGATTCTACATGATCCAAAAGTAAAAATGGTAAGAATTGCTGCAGGATACTCTTTGCAGCTAGCTTCTACTTCTAACAAGCTGAATATATTAAGGTACTGATTTATCTTCTCCTTTTCATCTGTTTTGCATGTTCTTTCAAATGTTTTCCTCCGTATATCATATCATATCAATTTTATTTTCACTATATTACAAACTGTAGTACACTTAAGCACTTAAAGTCACCTTACAGCCTTAGTTTTCTGTAAACTGAAGGTCGAGCAGATTTGACTTAGTACTCTAAACAGGCGAAATGAAGGTATTTAATAGGATAGGCTTTTCCTCTTAAAGACTGAGGGGAAATCTGCTTCTAAGGAAGTTGATGTGCTGATTTAATATATCTATATGCAATTTAGAACCTGAATAGAACTGGCTGCATTCATTGTTTATTTTGAGACTTTTTCTATATCCTTGGAATGTTACCTTATTTTGTCTTCAAATTAAGGTGTTTCCTCAGACCTTTCATGAACTTCAATTTTCTTTTACAATGCAAATAATTGTTCTTGCCTTTTATGGACTCATGTTACTTAAAGGATCTATCTAAGCTAGTTCCATTATTTTGTAGTTAGTTATTACATGGGAACATAATATTACATATTAACCAGATCATGTTAATAATATCACCCATATTCTCAAATTTTCAGTATTAAATATGGTAATTTTTGAAAGATTGTTCTAGAAACTAACCTACCACATTAATCTTTTGTGCTTTTTTTTATTTTCAAAGATTGTAAACCCTGCTGGTCAACAGGGTAACTTATTTTTGGTATTTCATACTGAAGCACAGGTGCTTGTAAAAATTTTATGTGCATGATGCCTTTTGATTCTTATCTTAGTTCATTATTCTTTTGAAAACAACATGATTAAATAAAAAACAAAAATATGTTTATTTCTTTGAAATATGTCAAACTCCAAATTGCTGACAAGTAATTTAGAATAAATTTAGAAAGCTATTTGAAATTCTTGCTACCTTAGTATAAGAATATTATGAAAATTGAGAAACCCAGAATATAACAATCTGTTTGAAAATATCTCTTCACTTGTTGAGTAAATTGCCTGTCTAGTTTGGTAATAGCAAATTCTCTGTCTCAGTAATATGGCAGAGAGGCAAAGACAATCAAGTAAAGTTTGCAAATACAACTTGGAGAGTATAAAAACATGGTTTTATACAAATGTAAATTCCAGCTTAAAATAAATGCTTCAGACTTTAGTACAGAGAGAACTTTGAGGAAAAAATACAGTGTGACTCAGAAAAAAAGTATTCTTCCTAAATTTGATTGATGGTCTCAAAATATAATTCAGGAATCTTTATTGAAAAAATATAGCTCAAATACTATACCTCTCAGATGTGGGAAATAAAATATTCATTCATATTTGATATTGATCAAATGCAGAAAAAAGTCAAAAGAAGTTATGAAATACTCCCTGTAAAACCAGAATCAACTAAATGTTATTGAGCACAATTTAATGTATTTATATTAATAATGTAATAGCATACTAACAAAAGAACAATATTTAATTTTGCTTACTTATTTTATAAAAGACAAGGTTGCATTACCATTTTTAAATTGAAATTGTAGATAAAAGGTGGCAAATTCTGTGAATGAATTACAGGTAGTCTACCATAATTGTAAATGTATAAACACACAATTGATAGAGAGGACTGTGTATGTGTGTGTGTTCGAGAACACATGTGCAATAATGATTGATAGACAGGTATATTGATAGAGAGATAGAAGAAAGCGGACTAACTAGATAGATAATAGATATGTATGCAGCTAGTAGAAGATAGAGAGATAAACGTTAGCTATATATGAGAGAGAGAGAGAGAGAGAGAGAGAGAGAGAGAGAGAGAGAGAGAGAGAGAGAGAGAGAAAGAGAATAAGAGGAAACAGGAACAAGGCACACGAAGAGGCAAACACTCAACTTCCACATATTTATTTGCAGGGAAGTTTGAGGGCTCCATAAATAAAATAGTCAAAATCAGATTCAATACAGATATTTCCATAAACTGCATTGGAAAAATCTGTACTTAATAAAATACTTATACTTTCCTTCATGTTTTATCATAAAATTATTGAGTGCAGTTTGATTCGTGTTGTTAATAGAGATTGCAAATATGTTGGCAAAGCAATAGTTTTTTTAAAAAATAATATTCTAGTTGGATGCCTATTCTTTATCTAATTGACATTTGAAGTCATTGACAGCAGTCATTGGTATTCAAAAGTGATAACAGAGACATACTATTAAACAATCTAGAACCAAAAGTTATCAACTTTTATATACTGAAAAACTTTTTTTGGAGAATGTAAACCTTGAAAGGGCAAGGTAGTAATAGGCCATTTGTTCTTGCAGTCTCAGCTCTTATTAGAAGGAGGAACTGGAATGAATTAAATAAACCTAAGAATGTCAGAAGAAGTCTTATGGAATCCCATTAGTTTTTATGCTATTTAAAGAAGTTTTAAACAGCTTAGATGGAGATACCCTGCGAGGGCAAATGACTTTCTCCTAGAAAACATGGGTTACTCTGTGAAAACCCAAATGCCAGACACAAGTTATAACCAGTAGAGTTGTTGGTCAGGGACATAGAGGAATCAATCTTGAACTGAGCAGGAAACTCTCTGCCTAAAATTTATCTTTCCCAGTTCTGGAAAGTGGTATTAGATCAATAGGTGCTTAGAGATATCAATGGTCTTACCCTTGATCATTAATGCTGCAATAGTGACCTTAAAATCAAGATGCATCCAGTTGTGCAATGAAGGCGATTCTGTATGTAGTTAGCAGTTCATGGATTTAAGGCCTGCTTGACAGGGGATATTTCATGTTTGTCCCTGTAAACATGATAAAAAATCCAGAACTAGAAAAGCCAAAGTCCTTCCGTTAAGACCTACTGATGCTTCCTTGCTGAATAGCCATTTTGTCAATCTCCATTTCAAATATTTATGTTCAAATTCATAGAACTCTCAATCTTGGACAGAGAACTTCCTTACTGCAGCGAGTAGTGGTTAATTCATTACTTTTCAGAGTGTTAATATTATGAAACTATGCGTGGTGAAATAATGGGGCATCTATATCACTCATTCTATATGTCTCAAGAATTCTTGTTAGAGTGACCATAGAAAGATCAAAAGAGCTCGAGGACAGGAAGAGTGCTAAAAGTAAATAGTCTGTAGATACTGCATGCTTGTTGAATGTTTGAAATCCAAGCAGTTGCAGATGCCCTCACTAGGCTCCCACATTCTCAAGCAGTTGCAGATGCCCTCACTAGGCTCCCACATTCTCAAGAGAGTTAAAAATTTTTGAATGGAAAGAAGAGTGGCACCTGATACCATTTGCTGACAAAATAATGGCACTTGATGGCTGCTGGAGTAGGGAGTTGTAGACTAACTACTGGCAGATTGCCCACGTTCAGGTGGATGACCCCACACAGGTGTTAATTGACTATATTTTTAAAGAAACAAACATTTTTGTGGTTATTGTTATTTTCTACACACATACTAATTGGTCATTTTTAAAAAAAAAAACTCACGTAACAAAGTTATGATGCAATTATTATGTTAGGTAAGCTAGTGGAGTAAAAGGAAGGACACGGGAATGGGTGTAATCACCATACAGTGTGTACAGGGATTAAATTCCACATAACAGAGACAAAAGCAGTGGGTGTGCCAAAGTGGATAGGGAAAAGCCCATGAGAAACTCTGCAGAAAGACTATAGGCAGTGGAGCAGGAAAGGTGGTCTTTCCCAGAGCAGAGCACAGCAATTCGCTTCTGGACCAAATGGCCAGCCCTGAAAGCATACATAAAAGTAACATTATTTGGACTCAACTGGTTATATTTAGAAATATATGTGCATATAGACGCAAGCATGCAATAGCAATTGAAGAAAATGAGCATACATTCGAAGGAGAGAGTGGAGACATGTGTTGGTGGGTTTGGACAGAGGAAAAAGAAGAAATGTTGTAATTATGTTATAATATCTAAAATAAAATTATAAATTAAAAAAGAATCAAAAATTAAAAGTACGAATATAACTTGGCAAAACTATAAATCAGTGTAAACAAGCAATTAAGGTGTCAGGATAATCCCACTGCTGCCAGCAGGAGGTCCAGCTCCCAGATGTCTCAGTCTCACTCCAGTTGTAGCAGACTCTCAGCTCGTGCCAATCCAATTAAAAATAAATGTTATAAAATTGGGACTTAAATGTGTTCTTCGAGAAGTGCAAATAAGTTGGACATGTTTTCTCCATAGAATTAGCATACTGGGGTGATAGTCCAGCAGTTAGGAGAGCATACTGTTCTTGCAGAGGATCGGAACTGATTTTTCAACACCCATTAGGTCAGTTCACAGCTACTTTAATTCCAGCTCCAGGGGTCTCTGATTTATTTTCTCCCTGACATCTATATGTATGCACACATAGCCACACACAGATGCACAGAGACCTAGATCTATAAACATAAATAATGAAATAAATCTTAAAATAATATAGCATTTTAGGGAAGAAAAGAGTAAAACCAATGAACCTGACTAGACCTCAAAGTGAAATCATTGTTAATTCTCAACATCATTGCTCACAAGAAATGTTGGCACATGTCTCTTAATGGGATATGATGTTACCAGTGTTTTTCTTTTCTTTTCTTTTCTTTCCTTTTTCTTTTATTTCCCTTATAATCCTAAAAACCTGAAATCAGACCTAATTAATTGTATTGGAAAAATAGATACATTTTCACAAAGATGAATCCCACAAAATATTGTCCACTACTTCTCTAAACTGTTAGAGCCATCATAAAAGAAAAGAATATAAGAGAAGTCTGAGGCTTTGTCTTTGTCTACAGGAGCCTAAGAAGAGACTGTTGGATTGCCTTGTCCGACTTTTGATGTGATGACTTTTTAATTTACCGTATCATACTATATTTTGCTATGTTTTGTTGTTGTCTCTTAAAAGCTGGGTTTTTTTCTAATGAGAGTCAGCAAGGAAATACATCTATATGGGAGGGAGTTCAGAAGGAGCTTGAAGGAGTAGAGGGAAGGGAAACTGTATTCAGATTATATTGTATGGAAATAAGAAAAAATTACTTAAATTTAGATGTTAAGAGCATATGATGAAGAGATGAAATTCTATTCTTAAGAAGGTGTGAGAAATTATTGCAACAATTAGGCACAATTTTCTCCCAAGCAGCCCAGAACACTTGAATATGTCACACCTTGATTAGCTTTGAGCATCATATCTAGAAGGAAGGAATAGATATTAAGTTAGAGATGAAGTTATGACTGTATTAAAACCTATTACATGAATAGATAACCCTGATACTCATTAATACAAAGCTTTCAGAGTAATAGCACACTGACGCACTGCAGGGAGCAGCGAATTGGAGAGCAAGGTAGAGAAATACTGCCTTATGTAGGTCCTGAACCTATAGAAATTATAAAGAAAACCTTGAAGTTTTCAGGCATAACATTATAATTATAAATCTGTGAAAATATTCCTAGGGCACAGACTATTTGATAGAGATGAGTTTTCCATTTCTTTTTTGAATGTCTAATTTGTTGAATTTGATGAACATTCACAGTTCTAGGGCTAAGAGCACTATTTCCAATACTTTGTATAAATCTTATATTTTTCTGGTGTTTTTCAGTCTTGACAGCTGTTGCATGAGATTTTAATAATCAGAAGTTGATTTAGACTCAAAGATGCTCTCTATATATTATGGTGGAATAGACACAGGGATGTCACTTATCTTGTGAATCCAGATTCTTCCTGACAGTCTCTCATGAGAAGAAAATAGAGCTCTTTGTTTTCATACCATGACTTTTTAGTATTTCCCTTCTGCTTTGCGTCCTTGGAGATTCCTTCCTCTTGTTCCAGCTATGCAAGGGTGACACCACTTTCTCTCTAATGACTGATTGAAATTGTTTCTGTGAGCTGTCACTTCAAGCATAGGTCTGCTGAGAGTTAGTGTAGTCCATGTTTAGTTCTAAAACTAAAGAGTGTTTAAATGATTTCACAGAAAGAGAAATCAATGTTCACATCACTGATCTCAAACCAGAATTCTCAGTGTAAATCTCTAGTTCGGGTTCTGATCAGTTTGACCAGATGTCTCCTACACTTTTATGTAGATGTGGCCTATGAACACTTCAAATTCCATTGGCCTCAAATTGATTTTTTTTCCTATTATCTCATTGTCCCTTCCCTTGTTGCTATTGTTATGAATGATACTTTTTCCTGTAGAGTTAATTGTGAGCTTAAGCTTGGTTATAATCATTCTCATCTGCTTTCTTTTCCTTCACATTTGACAGCTAAACGGGTCATGTTCAGACTTCGGATAACTCTAATTAGCCTCCTTTCTCAAGTTTTGACTTTTAGGCTGGTTTTGGTAAGGGCTGCTGACACTGTTAAGCAAAGTGTTCTGTTGGGATTTAGAAGATAATTAGATGAGGGCACCAGAGACAGACTTAATGTGAAGCTAATGAAGCTGAAACTGAAGGTCTTCCTTTGCATGAGTGCCTGTGACTTCTCAGAGCCATAGTGTTGTGGAGATGTCAAGATGAAGACAGCTGCCATCTTGCTACTAGAAATCATCACTGGAAGTCTCAGAAAAAATTGCCAATAGGGTTCTAGAGGACAGAGATCACATGTTTAATTCCTTGATCAATTTTTCTTTAATTCTGAATGTATATTATCACTTTACATTTTTGATGTTCTTAATATTTCACTCATTTCTTGAAAAGTTTTTTAAAAAAATGATACAACATCCAGGTCTTGATAGAACCTGTATTTTTTCTTGAATAGGGGAATTTCTAGCCATATGGACAAGTTTAAGGAAAATAGCAGTGATACTGAAAGATAAAATCAAGGAAGAGGACATTACTGCTATCAGATTTCTCCATAGAATTGCTTTTCAACATTAATGCATAGTATTCTATCCTGTGACCACCGCATTCACTAATCATGATAATGACAGTGCTTAGTATGAATGTCACTTAAATAATCAGTTGGTTTATGTCACTAATGTGTTTTTAGAGTACCCAATGTGCTTAATTTTTATTTCTTTATTTCATATATAAATTCTCATATATCTACTTGATTTTTTTAATGATTAAAAACTTGTTCATAAAAAGTGGTAAAGTTAAAAATACTTATGTAGTAATATTACACTAAAATATTAACACCTATATCTAAAAAACTGTTTATAAAAAAAACTCAATTTTTTAAGCTCTTGTTATAATGCTAAGCTTTGAGAATGGAGGATGGTCCACACACCTAGGCACATCCTCATGAAGCTGGACCTGGAGAGAGAACATAGCTGAAATAAGATTTGTCAGTGCTTAATAAAGACATATTTGATGAAGAAGTGTACAAACTACAAGAAGTATGAGATCTATTTTAATTAAATTCTGCTAATTTAAAGTCAGTATTAGTCTAAATGTTATTCAAATAAACGGAAGAAATTATAAAAATGTTAGACAAAACTTTGTTCTTATGGAATTTTTGCTTCAGTTTTCGTATATGAAATTTTTGCTTCAGTTTTGGTATAAACTAACTTAAAGTTCTAAATTTTGGAGGAGGTGGGTGACTCATGAGGTAAAATTATTTCTGCATAAGGACTTGAAATCAAATGCCACTACTCATATAAAATATTTCACAAAGACCTGCAAGTCCAGTTTCAAGGAATTTGACGACTCCTGGTAGCCTTCAAGAATATCACACTAAACACACACATTTGTGGATATAAACACATAAAAAATTACAAAATACTGTTGAATAGTCCACTAGGCATAAATAGTGCATATTCATTTTCATGTCGTCTCTGAATATGTAGACTCATTCATTAGCTATCTATCGTAAACAGCGTTTTAATGAACTTAGTGTTGCTAGTGTGGTGATCAAACATAATAGCCAAGAAAAGCTTGGATAGGAAAGGGGTTACTTCAGTTTATAATCCTTAAGACTGCTCCATCGCTGAGGGAAGTCAGGACAGGAATTCAAACAGGGCATTTACCTGGGGGCAGAAATGGATGCAGGGGCCATACAGGTGTTACTCTAACTGGCCAGCTCCCCATGACTTTCTAAGCATGACATTTTTTCTAGCTACCCAGACCACCAGTCAAGGTGTGGCCCTATCAAGAAGGATCTGGCCCTCCCACATCAATTATCAGTGAAGAAAATGCACCACTGGTTTATCCACAATGCAGTTTTTTCTTCAGTCGAACTTCCCTCTTCCCAAATGACTCTGTCTTGCATCAAGTTGACTTGAAACAAACCAGCTAACATGAGTATTCAGAAAACTCTAGGTTAGGGTACTTTGATTTTTTCAAGTGTACAGTGATGTGTATTATAGCTTTCTACAGCTATAATTTAGTAGTTCTACCTTTAGTATTTCAGGGATTCTCTATGCATTTCAGTAAGGGTTGCACTAATTTCACTTCCACTATAGTGAAGAGGTTCATCCATACCACTGCGTTCACTCATTAGCTCTGCAAGTTGAGGTAAATGGAACCTCATTATTTTGGGTTTTTTGTAGTCTAATGTATGAAGGTACGAAGTGTTTCTTCACACATGTTTTGTATTTGTAATTCTTCTCTTTAAATGTTTTCAGTTCCCTTGCTATTGTATTAGGTGTGTATATGTAATTTATTAAGCAGAGCTTTACAAAAGAATTTCAATATTGCCTTGGAATCCAATTTCAAATAAAAACACTTCAAATGAAATTATAATATTTATTACATAGAACTGTAGTCCTGAATAAAATAATGTAACTAAGAGTTTTGTTGATTTTTTTCTCATCCAGAAAAAAAAAAGGAAAGGAAATAAAAGAAATCACTGTAAGTAAACAAATTTCTAGACCAATTCTATCAAATTGCAAATGTTTTAAAATGTTTTTCTTTCTTTTTTGTTTGGAATAATAATGTTTTATTTTTTTAAGAAGTCAAGTATTTCTAGATGCTTTTATAAGCCATGACATAGAAGTGAGATGACCAGTATCAGAAGGCTTATATTTTTATAAATATGTTGAGAGCTGGAATATACAAAGATAAGGAAAGTATGCTTTGATTGTCTGTCTCTTTTAGTTTTCTATTGTCTACCCTATTTTCCTTAAAATTATACTGATTATAAACATGACAGAATCATTTTATACTTTGCACACATATGGCAAATAATTTATATGTATCTATTAATTAGTTCATTAGCATCTACTCTGGTTACCACAGTTGTATGTTAGATATATATTATTGTGTCAAGATTTCATAGTATATTATCATTTCCTTTCCTCTGTTTATTATACACCATACTTATTTTTTCACTTTCCTTTGTGAAAATTTAGTATTTTACTAGTAGTTAGTTATCAATGCATTATTCATAGTAAGATCCATCCTAGACTCAAGAAAAGTGAAAATATTTGAATGTTTTTACATTTCAGATGCTAGTAGGACTAAAAATTCTTTAAAAACTTCACTGACGTTCATTTCTTGATAGTTTCTGTTTCTTGTGTGCATGTGCTTTAAGTGATATTTTATATAGTTAATTTTTGTAATTAATACACGATTACATTGTATGCATGTTTCAGGAAAGCTCCACATTAGGTTTATTTATTTATATTTTCTCTTAATGTACTTATCTGAGCCACCCTTCAGCAAACAACAATCTTGCTGCAGTCTTTTTCTGAATCACAGCTTTATGTAAAGATGATTTCTTCAAGGATCTGCTATTTCTAACGAGAATACAACGGCCTTTCCTCATCTCTGAATGATGTTTTCACAGAGTATTGAATTCTAAAACATCACTTCAAAAACAGAGTCCAGTGTTTGTTGGTTTCTGTTGTTGACTTTTGGGAAATCATTTTTTTGAAGGCAATATGCCTTTCCATGTGGCTTCCTTATTTTCTGGCTGCCTTTATAATTTCCTCTTTGTCTTGGTTTTTGGCAGCTTTAGCGTTACATCTTTGTTTCTTTTTCTCCTTTTTAGTCTCTTCTCTTATTTTCTTATGGCATGCCTAACTGTTTCTGCATGAAATTATGTACGGAAGATAGAGGGAAAATTGTTAAAATTTTTTTTGTTTATAGTTCCAAAAACATTTACTTCAATAATCAATTAAGCAATGGGACAACATCTTTTATTGAACCAAGTCAGATTTAATTTGAAGCTGGCTTCAGTTACAGAATGAGCTGGCCAGTATCCTGCAAATAGAAAAACTGGCAAACCCCCTTAGATTCACAACAGAAATTTTAATGTGTGATTCGGGGCCTTCTCACAGATAGTTTCTGCTTTCAATTTGTGCCCTATTCCCTTTCCTTTCCATGTAAGCAAAGTCTATCTATCTGCCTTTAAACCTCAGGTGCTGAAGAGCCAGCCTCACAGTCCCAGCCTGCACTGCTGTGTAGCAGTCGAGACTAGAGAGTACTAAGCTAGGCTGTGAGACCAGTGCATCAGATTTCTAAGGCATTTTTTTTTTACAACAATGTATGATTTTTACAAGGACTATTTCATTGCTGGAAATCATTCTCACTTATCCTTTTGGTTTGACTATTCTACATAGCATCTGTAACAGGGGCTACTTGTTCTGCCTGACCACCAGAACTGAAATAATCACACAGAACTGTATTAATTAAAACACTGATTGGCCCATTCGCTCTAGCTTCTTATTGGCTAGCTCCTACATATTAATTTAATGCATTTCCATTAATCTGTATATCACCACGAGGTCCAAAATACCTTGGGGTAATAGTAACCAAATAAGTGAAAGACATATTTAAAACTTCAAGACATTAAAGAAAGAAATTGAAGAAAATATGAGAATTTGGAACTGTCTCCCACACTCATGGATTAGTAGGATTTATAGTGTAAAAATGGACATTGAACAAAAAGCAATATACAAATTAAATATACTCTTCCATCAAAATTCCAACAAAAAATCATCACAGAAATTTAAAATTACATCTCTAATTTAATATGTAAATACAAAAACACAGGATAGTTATACCAATTCTGAATAATAAAAGAATTCCATGAGGTCTTACAATCCCTGATTTTAAACAGTATTCAGCACAATAGAATTAAAAGCAGCACACAGAGGAACATCGTACATCAAGGATTATTTTTTTTCCTGGGTTTTGTGACTGATCTTGACCTACCAAAATGTATTTGCCATAAATAATTTTTAAAAAAAAAAAAAAAGATGTTTTAGTTTTCTGACATAGTCCTTAACAAGTTGGAGGAATTTTTTCTTGTTCGCCTATTTGAAGGTAGAGGAGCTGAACTAAAAGCAGATCTTTACCTGTGGTCAAAAACAATCACAGTAGATCAACTTCTGGATTGGAACTAGATCTGTTTTACCTTCTTTCTTCAAAGGTGGCCTTGATTTACCACATTGTCTCTCAAATGTAGAAACAGAGCTACTTCTCCCTCTTCTGCCTATACAGCATTTCTGTTGCTCTTGGTTTGATCCGAGGAGTAGGTGACACAAATAACTTTTTCATCTGTTTATAACTGTCTTTTATTTGTTTTTTTCATAGTTGAAACTCCAGCAAGATAGCCTCTAATCAGACTCATTTAGTTCCAAAGTAGATATCTTGATCTGAGAATAACTGAAGAAACGGATCTATCTGTTGAGAAATATTTACTAAGGACCTCATACAGTACACTCTTTCTCTTTCCTCTTATTGGAAAGAAAACTTTTGTTGTTTTACAGTAGAGTGGTATTCATGCATTCATTATGGGTTTGAATATATATTTTAGAACTCATAATCATCCTAACCAGAGAAATTTATTCTATGTATATCTAAACTTACTTTTACATATGATAAGATATGGCTGAATAGTACTCAAGTACAGTAATATATTTGAATATATAAGGTACTATATTACATTTTATAGATCTTGGCCTGTAGAAAATGCATAAAATTTATTATAGTGACTTAAGAGTTAATAGTTAATTACTTTATAGTTAATTCTATATACTGAATATTTAAATGACTAAAATATATAAACATATTATATTGAGTTTTACTTAAATGTGTATATGCTATAAATATATTAGTCAATAACTACGTAAATACTGTGCACATTATAGAACTCTAAAGACAAAGATTTTTTCCTAAAGTGATATTGTCTGGCTGCAATCCCAAAACCACAAATTGGCACATAAATGATAAATGAGACACTATATAATATCTGACTTATATTTATTGATAAAATACTGTATTGGCTTGGAGAGCAATGTCTGTGTACCACCTAAGCAGGAAGTGCTCAAGTGTGAAGAAATTTTGGGCTCTGTAGTATGATCCTATCTCAGAAAACCACAGGGAAGGGAAATAGGATAAAACAGCACAGAAATATAAATTAGAAATAAATGATATAATGCTTTATGCAAAAGTATCCTATATATTTCACCAGAAAACTTACATAGCTAATAAACCAAAAAGCAAATGTCCAGGATACAAAATTAACATTCAAAAAGCAGCAGCCTTTCTGTATACTAATGATAAACTTACAAGGAAATGCATGAGGTAGATAATCCCATTTGAAATGAGAGCATATTGTTAAGTACTCTGTTGCTTTCCTAAAAATATGGTCTGATTGATAACCATTTGCAAATGAAAAGTTAATTTTCTTCAAGGAAGTTTCCCTGGGGAAACAAACCACACTCAGCAATAGGCCATGCAGTAATTTGGCAACACAGAAAAAACTCAAGGGCATCTTAGGAGTTTCTTTGTCTAATAATGTTGTTTCAGAGTTTCTATTTTTTTTCCTTCAGCATAAATTTTCTTTGTGTGCACACACAAACACATACACACAATGGCTACAAACTTTGATTTTATGGAATTCCCCTGTTTGTACAGGGGTTCTCAGCTTTTCCTTTGGCATCTGTCTTTCTGCTTGTAGTCTTTTTTTTATTCTGTCTTGTTTGTTTTTACTTTATTTTATTTCATCATTCTTCTTGGACGACTGTTTTCTAAGGAGATACAGAAAAGATGTGGATATGGACGGTAGGGTATGTTTAAAAGAACAGAAAGCATTTGGGTTGGAGAATACTATAGTCAAACTATATCATATGAATAAAATAATAAATTAATTCAAATGGAGAATATTATTTTATAAATATATATGTATATACATATAAAGTTATTCAAGAACTAATAATGAAATAGACAGCATGAATTTGAAAAACAACAAGGGTGGTGTATAGGAGGGTTTGGAGGAAGGAAAGGAAAAGAAGAAATTGGAGAATTGTATTACAATCACAAAAGAAAAAGAAAAAAACGAAGACAAGCATATATATACAAAACATATATATTACATATGCACATAATTTATGTTTTATTTTACTTTTTAAATTTCTTGAAACCCTGTTCCAAGACTAGCAATATTAATACCACCACCACCCTCCTTTTACCATTCATTACTCACAAATATAAATAAATGAGGCTAAGGCTTGATGGGCATGAAAATGGTAATAATTAACCTATTAATCAAAAATCAATTAGGCATGCATTTATTTTTACTTTAAATGTACTATATAACTAATAACACATAAATCACAATAAATAAAACACATAAAACTGTATAACTGCCCTAACTGTCCTGGACCTGTCTCTGTCAACCCGGCTGACCTCTAACTCACAGAGACCTTATCTGCCTGCCTCTGCAACTGAGTGCTAGGATTCAATCCTCGAGCCACCATCATGCAGCTTAATTTAAAGCTTCTACTGTGAAATATTCTTATGTTAATGTTGCCATTTTTGCTGTTTAGTCAGAATCCCTGAGAAGTGCTTTGACAGGTACCATTCACTTACTGTGATTAAATTTCTACAACACAGCTGATATGCATTGGGACAGAAGCCATCAGCAGAGTTTTATCAAATAGAAAACTTTGCTTATAATAAGCGTGCATAAAACTTCCACATACTTTGCATTCCTAATTTTTAATTGCATAATGCTGTTGCTTTTTATATCTGTCATTATTTCATATTTTCTCCTTGTGGGTATTTTTATGAATTAGTTCTCTGAACCAGTTAGAAGCAGTAAGATTATGGAGCACAAAGGAAAAAAAAATAGCTCTGTCAAAGTAATTACTCGTACAGCGGGAAATGCTCAGGAAAAAAAATGGCCTTAGTTTGCAATAAAGGACTGAAATGTGAGACCACATGAAGGACCTAAGTGCCAGTAACTTAACTCAGTCTGCCGAACCATTTGCTATCTGATGACTTTAAGTTGGTGTGACAGCACGGGAAACTGAAATGTTAAGGTTTCTGTTAGTTACACTTCGCAATGGTGCTAAAAAACATAATCACCAAACGATGCTTCAAATGACATATCACAGCTCTAATCCAACCACATGAAAGTGGAAGAAATGAGTCTCCTGTTGGTGCTTATGTTTTATTAATCTCTATGCTTCCCATCCTTTTATGCTTGTACACATATATAGAATTATAAAAAAGTACAGTGGTCTGCGCTGTTTTGGAGGAATTCTTTAGAAACAAGTCCAGAGAAGCAAATTCATTTTATAATATAAATGATGAAGAAAATTCAAGCTTTAGGAAACCTTTGCCTTCTTTTCTAGAAGGTGTAGTTTAAGATTGAGCTTTCACTGCAGAAGGATAAATAAATTTGTATATAAGTACTTTTTAAGAGAATTTTTAATAGATTTATGTAATGGCCAAGTAGTGTGTGTGTATGTGCATGCATGCATGTGTGCCTGTGTCTGTGTGTGTGCATGTTTCTGGACATAACAGGAAGCTCATAAGGAGGTCAGAGGACAACATTCAGGCATCTGTTCTTACTTCCCAACGTGTGGATTCTTGGTTCAAACTCAGGTCATCAAGTTTTATATCATGTACTTTTACCTTCTGAACCCTCTCACTATTCTTAACTGTACTGATCTTTAAATAAATGTTTAAGAATGTATAGAGAAATACATATATACATATACATATTTTCTTGATCATGCTTTAAATATAACCAGATCATAAATATAAGATTGTAAGATAAAATAGTGAATTATCTACATGAATTGTATGTTGCAAGCTATTTATTTATTATTATAGATGAGTAGTATTTTTGTCTCATTTCTATGCAGCTTTCCCCCTTTCCCAACTTTTCCTGTTTCCTCCTCAGCCTCTCTCGTGTCCGTGACTTCTACAATTATTTTTTTTATACTCACAGATATGCAACCTCCTTAATCCATTTGTCATTACATGTTGTCTGTCTCTTAACAGCCATGATTGCTTAGAGCTCCTTGTCTAAGGGAAGGGTCCTTTGAGAATTTCTTCGTCTATGTAGGATGTCAGCTGGTGTTGTTACTGAACAGGTCTCATTTAGGCACTCATAATGTCCAGATTTCATGGATGAACCTCCCTCTCATATATATATGACACCATCATTATGTGACATTCTGATTGTTTGGGCTTTGTATTCATTTTGTCCCTTCATCCGGCATGTCCCCTCAGTCTTAGGTACAGTGTAGACACATGAGCTGGTAAATCCCAGTACATAATTAAATTTCTCTGTAATTTGAACAGTTGTTTATTTCTATAATGTTTTCTGTCTGCTCCAAATAGATTCTTTGGTAGTCAGATTAGATATGTATTTTCCAAGATCAATTAACAAAAGACTTCTGTAGAGATAATTTTGTGATTAGAAAGAATTTTGAAATCAGACAGTTTATAGACTTGAATGGCAATATTAATACCACCACCCTCCTTTTATCCATTCACTATTCTTAATATAAATGAATAAGGCTAAGCTTGATGGGTGTGAAAATGGCAATAAATAACCTATTAATCAAAAATCAATTAGGCATGCACTTCCTCCCCTCCTCCCCCATTCCCACTCCCTCCACTCACCCTCCTCCATCCCTCTCTAATCTTAAAAGAGGACAAGACACCCTGCCCTATGGAAAATCCAGGGCCTTCCCCATTACATCTAGGTTGAGCAAGGTATATATATCCAAAGAGAATAGGTTCCCAAAAAGCCAGTACATGCAGTAGGGACAAATTCCAGTGCTGTTGTTATTTGCCACACAGTCTGCAGCAACTGTCAACCACATTCAGAGGGACTAGTTTGATTCCATGATCATTTATTCCCAGTCCAGTTGGAGTTGGTGAGCTCCCATTAGCTCAGGCAAACTGTCTCAGTGGGTGAACCCCTCATGGTCTTGACCTCCTTGCTCATAATCTCACACCTTCTACTCTTTGACGATCTTGGGAGCTCAGTCCAGTGCTACAATGTGGGTCTCTGCCTCTGTTTCCATCTATTGTTGGACAAAGAATTAAGTTTATAAGTTGGAATTTTGATTTCCATTTAGTCTTAGTAACATTTGTCAGTGATAAAACTGTTAAAATGTAAACTTGATTAAAATACTTTTTTCATAATAGATATTTAATTTCCAGGATGCAGATTTGGGTCTGTAATCCATTAGCTCTCTCTGCAACTTGCCACTGAATTTTCAAAGACAATGTTCTCAAGTCCAGCACTAACTTTGTTACAAATGTGCTATGCTGAGGTAGGAGATTTATGTGAATGCTTTCAATTTTATTACACTAATGTAAATTTTGGCCTGCACATGCAGAAGTTATCATTATGCCTCTAGTCATATATTTTAGATTCCTCTGCCAGTGGTGATGATTGTGACACAGCATCCACTTGACTTGATCATCTCTCAGCATATTGTAAGTAGTATGCTATTTGGCAAACCAATTTATCTTGAAACTTTTTAATGCTATCCTTCATAGAGAGGATGGTATTGGCAAAGTTTCTGCCTGTGTGATATTGTCATAATTATTCTTATACTATGGTAAATGTGTCTATGTAATATTTACGATGGATACTGTTTTAAAAATTAGAAGTTCAAAAAATTAATTCAAAAAATTGTTTACATAGCTAAATTTCCATGCTAATATTTATAATTCATTTTTTCATTTCTGGCTAAAATTAATGAATGATAGATATTGTGGAATAATAGGAGAACAGACAGCATTTGTAAGGAATTACGAAGTAAGATTAATCAATATGATTAAAATAGAAAGGTATAATTAAACCATTAGTGGTTACAGAAGATAACTGTCAGCAAAAGGTTTTATTTTGTTTTACAGTCTATTTCTGAGTGAAAATATTCAGGAAAGGTGTGAGTAGTTGCTAAGCATATGCATTTATGCATATTAATGTAGTATTGGGAACACATGGTATGCCTACTCACATACCACAATTAAATGAATGATGTTACATTAAAATTCAATTACATTTGATGTAGTCAATATATTAAAATGCTATAAATATCTCCTTTAACTACTTTCAAGGTCAATGAAGAATTGTATTGGGATTTTGATGGGGAATGCATTGAATCTATAGATTGCTTTTGATAGGATTGTTCTTGTATATGTAGATGTTCAGAATTGAGATTTCACCTTGATGGATATTTCCTGTGATGAGTATGAAGTGTCCTTCTCCATCTCTTCTGATTGATTTTAGTTTGAAGTCAGTTTTGGTAAGTGTTAGGATAGCTACAACACTTGTTTCTTAGGTCCACTTAATTGGAAAATCTTTTACCAACCATTTACTCGGAGGTAATATCTGTCCTTGAGTTTGAGGTGTTCTTCAGAGTTCCTCTGAAATGATGAAGGTGGGGTTTGGGTAGGGATGAGATAGGAGGGTTTGGAGGCATGGTAGCATGAAATTTGTAGCTTACAGGGTCCAATCAATATGATGGGGGATTCAAACAGCCTACCAGCAGGAAACTTATCTGCTGGCTTGCTAGAGAAGCTGAGGCAGGTGGGGGAGGGTCCCAGGGTTTTTCCCTGGTACAAAGGACTAGAGAGTGTGGTGTTCAGCGGGTAGGTGATCACTCACTTCTTGATCCTCTCTGCAGTGGCAGCCTATGCTTCAGAGTTACTCTGAAGTCACAGGGGGATTAAGCACAGTACTTTAAATATATGGTCTTAGAAAGTTTACTGCATCATGACAGAAGAATGGGAAGTCAGTGAAGTTCACAATTCAGTAGGTGAGGAAGCAAGGAGAATTTCCATCCTTTGCATTTTCTTTATAAGTTTCTATTATTGCATCTACATTTCTAACTGTGAGTTTCTGATTGTCATGGGCATACATTACTTAGAAGAAAGCGTTTGATAGCCCTTCATATGATCTGCCCTGTCTGGCACAATGTTCCCAGAACATTAACTGGATGGTATAAATGTCATAACTCATGACTGAACACTTGTCTTTCACTTGCTTCCATAATCTTGTGCTGTTCTACATCTCTACATACACCTCTATCTTCTGCAAAGAGTATTTTTCTGACTATGGTTAAGAGTAGCTTTTGTTTTTTGGTATAAAAAGAGATATTTAGAAGTAATGTTATACTGTATCAATTTAGCAAAGCCATGATAATATGATCCTTGAATTCTCTCTACCTTGTATCCAAAATATGTGACATCTTTAGTATCGCTATCTTAATTCTGGTAGACAACCAAAGGAAATGATAATCTTGTTTATATAGTTTTCTTTCTAGATCATTGCATCTTCTAAAAGTGTAAAAAATGCAATTTTCATTATGAGATACATCAAGCGTTTTGCTGAGCAAGGTCATTCATAATTTTATGCTTGAAACTAATATGCATTTGAGTGTCACATAGACAAGAGATTGTTAATCTTTATTTTCCACTTGAGGAGATTTAGAATCAGTTAGATGATTGATGATTCGTATTTTGGATTGAGTCAGTGAAGATATTTTTATGGAAGATTGACTGAGGGTAGAAACACAAATATGAATACTTGCAGCACCCAAATTCTAGACATCTGGATGCAACAATGAAAGAGAATAAAACCTTATATAAAAAAATTTCCTGCATCCATGTCTAGAACATAGTAAGATATTTATTTTGTCATAATGTATTTTAGGGTCAGTGAGGAGAATCAAGGAGTAGTTTTTGAAGAGGACAAGCATGATGACCATATTATGTATATTTTTTCATTAAGTATAATATGTAGTAAGCTAAAAATATGAATATTTAATCAGTTTTATTTTATAATGCTCTGCATGTCACTTATTTTACTTCAGTTTTGAAATATAATATTTGTTACCTGAATACCATTTAATGTCTATTCCTCTTGTGAATGAAATGAATTACATTTTGTTAGCAGAGTCCCCTTTTAATTTTCTAATGGCCAACTGCAGCAAATAAACCCTTGTAGGAGTAAAATCTCTACTCTCTTTTCATGAGAAATTAGGTTGACCATAAACTTCATAGACTGTCTGATGAGAAAGTAAGGAAACTGTATTAGAAAAGCTGTATGTAGATTTCCCATCTACAGTGCTCTGTTTTCTAGGTTGTGTAATGAGACTTGTCACTAAGATCAGAAGTTGAGTCTACTGCTCAAGTTATGTGTTTAGATCATTGGGCATCTATTGCCAGGGAAATAGAAAAGCTTTTAAAGTTCTGATTGTAAACATTTTTATTAACAACAAAGGGAAGTGTTCATCTAAATTTTCCTTTTAAAAAAGTAAAGGTAATCATTTCATTAGCCCTGGTCTTTTTGGTCATCAGTCCATTTTAATTTCTTTTAAGTATGAATTGATTCTTTAGTAGTTACTTTCTCTTTTCTTTTATTGAAAATTGATTTTTTCTTCCATAATATACCCTGATTAGAGTTTCACCTCTATTTACTCTTTCTAGTTCCTCACAACTGTCTCTCCCATCTAAATTATCTCCCTTTATTTCTCTCATTGGAAAGCAAACAGGCTTCTAATGATTAACCATATAAGAAAAGTTAACAAGATAAAAACAAAAACTATCACATAAGAATTGGACAAGGCATACAAATATAAGGATAAACAGGAAAAAGTACAAGAAACAGAGACCCACTTTTTAACCTACTCAGACTCCCATAAAAACACTAACCTGGACACTCTAATTCGTTCTCAGAGTTTCAGACTCAGGCAAGTCCTGATCCTTCTACTGCTGTCTCTGCGAGTTCATATGAGATTTGACATGTTGATTTAGATGGATTTGTATTCTTGGTGCTTTCTATCCCATTTGCTTCTTATATTCTTCTGCAGCCCCCTTTTTTTCCCATGAGATTTTCTTAGCCCTGAGTGGAAGGATTTGATAGAGAGAACCCATATAGGACCGAGTTTTTTAAGTTATTTCAATCTCTGCATTATGTTTGTTTGTGGATCTCTGTATTTTTCCTGCCTACTACAGTAGAAATATTCTCAGAAAGTGGCTAAACAACAGCAACCGAAAAAAAAATTTAAAAGAAACAAATCTATGAGCTTAGCAAAATGACATTAGTGTTGGGACCAATTTGAGTCCTGGCCTTCAGCTGCTCTTCCCTGCTAGAGCCTTCTAATTGGAGTTACTAAAAGCTGTGCCTTACTTAGAGGATCAGAGGATGGGATTTTCACCTGTTGGCTGTTGACTTTGCTGGGTATTAAGCCTCTCTATTCTCTTTTCAGTGCTAATCCCAATACTGATGTATATCCTATGCATGGCAGTTATTCTTGTAGTTATGCCCATCTCCTTTCTTTGTTCCAAAATCACAGGACAAGCTGCATTACTTTGTGTTCTCTATTCATTGACATTGCAACCACAGGACCAAAGGCTATGGACCTAATGGAAAATCTGGGTCCAACTTCTCTGATGCTCCTGGTAATAACTTTTTTCATATAGCCTCAGGAATTGTGGTTGATTCATGGATGTATTTCATTTGCAAAGCTGGTTTTCTTTATTTCCTACCATTCTATTCTTCCTATCTCTTATACATTGTCAAACTATTCTTTTCATGGAAATCATGATAAAAGATAGTAATGTATGTGTTTCTAAGTAAGCTGACAGGAATTCCAACAGTTTCAATAAAATTCCAAGAGTCTTGTGTTAATATCTGAGTCCTTAGAAGGAGGACTAGATTTTGAGTCTCATAGAAATATGTACAAACTCTAGGAAGAGAAGTAATTATAATCAAGTATTTGTGGATAATGAAAATAGGATGGATATGCAAAATGAACAAGAATATATATGCTTAAAACTAAATTTGGCAAGTGTAAGAAACGGTTTGCTGGTAGTTCATTATGAGAGTTAATTGCTCTATATTGAAAGGGAAAAGTAAATAAAGAACAGAATGCAGATGAGGGAAAACATGTGATTAATAAGTAATGCTTTAACTGAAGTAATGTGAGTTTTAAAAGTTGAAATTTAGTGGGAAAGAAGGCTTGCTGTTTAAGTGGTGTATGAGGTCCTTCTGTTTATGATTTGCTTTCATTGGTTAATTAATAAAGAAACTGCTTGGCCTGATAGGGCAGAGAAGACAGAACTGAATTCTGGGATAAAGAGAGAGAGAGCCGTCATGGAGACGCCAGGTCAGACATGTTGAATCTTTCCCGGTAAGCCACCACCTCATGGTGACAAACAGATTATTAGAAATGTGTTAAATCAAGATGTCATAGTTAGCCAATAAGAGGCTAGAGATAATGGGCCAGGCAGTGATTTAATTAATACAATTTCTGTGTGATTATTTCGGTAGTTTAGCTAGCCTGGTGGCTGAGAAGAACAAGCAGCCCACTTCTCCTATTGCATTTAAGAACATTTGCTCTTATATAGAGGAGCAGGATTTGATTTCCAGGACGCACACATTGACTCACAAACATCTGTTACCCCAGTTCTTAGAATTTTTGTCCCTTCTCTTGTCTCTGTGAACACCAGTTATGCATCTGGGTCACATAGAAACACTTATATACATCAAATAAAAAGTGATAAATTCTAAAGGGTTGTATCTACCAGTAAGACTATTTTGTTATTGTGTATAAAAGTTTTTCTTTCTGAATTTTATTGAGTCATGACAATTGTTACTTTGACAAGTTATATCTATGAGAGAATATTTAAGTCTGATGTAAAATATATTGGAGATTTAATGTCTATTGGAATAGAAAATTTAAGTGTCAGGGTATTGTTATGGCTTTATCTTGATATTGAAATTACAGTACTACTCACAGAACTGAGATAGTGTGTTGAAGAGTAATTCCGGGAAGACAAGATGTGGGAATTGTGAAAAGGAAGATATTTGAATTTTTATTGTGCTAGGTTAGCAGCAATGGCAGGACACTTAAAAAGAAGTCATCATATAGGCAGGTGAGAAATATGCTCATCTATTGTAGGAAATAAAAGACATGGATGAAGAATGCTGAGTGGGAACCACATAATTCTCCTGTGGTATGGAGTTTATTTGGAGAAGAACCATTTCTAGATACACTCTAGAGTAAAAATATTTTTCTGAAGCTGAGAAACTTTTAGAAATCTAAAGCATCATTTTTCTTTGTTTCCAAATTTTGGAGGGAGTCCAACATATTTTAGTTTATTTAGATCTACATTTTCAGAGTTCATTCATCTTAAGTATGTTTAGTATAATATTTTTGTCCCTTTCTTTCTCTTTTTAAACTCTTTCATTATCCTGACAGTTTATATGATATTGTGGTTGCCCGAGATTAATAAAAGTAGTCACTCTGTGGACTTTTTCATTGATGTGGTACTTACATGGAGAGAAGAATGTTGTCTGATTCTTTATCTTTCATTTTCCAGATCATAGTTGCATAGGGTAATCCATCATTCCCACTGAGCACACATTCCCTTGCTTTCTTTGTGTCAGGTGGTTCCCATGTTAAAATGGGGGAAAGTAGAACAAGGAGACAAAGTTTTTTTTTTTTTTTTGAGGAATAAAGGATTTATTTAATCTTAAAATGTTCAAGTCAATCTACATTACATATGGAAATCAGGGAAGGAACTTACTTAAAACTGGAGCCTGGAGGCAAGAACAGAATCAGAGGCTATGGAGTGACATTGCATACTGTCCCTCCACCTCGACACTTGCTCAGTCTATGTTATAATATAGTTCAGGACCACTATCAAGGGGTAGCATCATCTCAGGGTACCAGGCCATCACACATCAATCATTAATTAAGAAAGTGCCCTACAGACATGCCTTCAGAAATGTTAGTACATTCTCAATGGAGGATCTCCAACCAAGATAACTGTAAGAGACAATGTTTTTATGATGACAAGAACTCTTGAGGAAGAGGCGTCTGCTCTCATGGATTGCATTTTCAGACTTTTTTTTTTTTTTGTAACTTGGGCTATTTCATTAATCTTTAGACAGATCGTGGGTTTCCTTTTGATTATCTTCAGTTTTTCATTTCCACTTCATGACTTGTAAGCCATGACACCTTCATTTTTCCCACATGTCCATTTTATCCAATTAATGTTGATCTTGGATATACTGGTATAAAATAAACATGGTATATTTTTGAACAATAAGTTGTTTTCAAAATGTGTTTTGAAAGGACCCCTAGTAAACATATTTAATAATAATGTTTATAGTTTCTTTCTAACAAATACTATATAGTTTATGTTTAAATGAAGAAATATATCTTGTATGATTATTTGGTTCTGATGGTTATAGATTGTTTTCAACATGGTTTACAATTTATCAGTATTTTTGATATTGTAAATATGAAGCTGATAATGCTGTTTAATATAAATGCATTTGTAAGTTTAGAAGCATATTTATGATCATTTCAGAAAAGGTCAGAAATTCTGTTTTAATCTCAAGCTAAGCAAGTTTTTATTAAATTTAAACCTGAGACAGAGGCAATGAGTTTGAATTTTTATAGTAATTAGCAAGCAAATAACTGAGTTGTCTTATAACTGTTTTATACATTCTTTGCTTTTGTTAATCCTACCTCCAGACTTATATACACCATCTCACTCTCCAGTCTTCCCATTTGTATTTCATGTCAATTTAATGTTTTATCTACTTAGTCTATTCAATTCAATTTTAGAAAAACAAACATTCTGTCAATATGATGGAAAATATATTGATTTGTTATGCTGAAGAACGAAGGGAGTTGAAAATACTAGAATATTTTTTTTAATAATTAAGCCACTCTGACTGTCTGTGACTACAAGAGCAGGAATCTTTGTATGTACAATTAAAACACTGTAATTCTTGATATACAGATCTTGAAAATAAGTTAAAATGATTTATACAGCATCAATCCATCTTGCATAGTGTGTCATTATGCATAGTGGAGCACATCGTTTACACAGGAAAACTCTACTAAAAATGATGTGTGTTTAGTTATGAAGTTTCCTATAGACTATAATTACATAGCTATAGAGTATAAAGTTAGCTATGCTTTACAGCAACCAACGTCCTTCTTTCTTGCCTGCAAACAAATATTTGAGCACCACTATTTGTCACTTCGGTCCCACAGTGCATGGAATATTCACTGAGTTCTCTCTAGATCTCTCTCACTACTTTCTTTTTTCCTCCCCTGGTTGGCTAAGGAAAGTCTGTGAGTTTATGACACAGCAAGCCTGACTCAGAGACAAAGTGGAAGAATCTTCTTCACAGAACTAGAGCTACCCCATGTACAATTTTTTCTAGATTTTTTTCCCCTGAGTTATGTTTTATCACACAGGATTTGTATTCAAGTTCACTGTGAGAGGAAAAGGGTCCACTCTAAGAAGAATTTTCTCTTTTCACAACAAGGACAGGAAACATCTGCACATCTGGTGTCCATGTAGCTACTTTGTCCTTCCATCTTTCAGTTTTTACAGGAATGTGTGGTTAAAAGTGACAATTTAAATTTGGACATTCAAATCCATAGCATTTGAACACAGCTTGGAGAAAAGAGACATGTTTATAAAGATAATGACTCAACACTCCACTCTTTTTATTCCCAGCCGGATGGCTTTCAGCTGAAGATGGACACATTAATTACTTTTCTGTTCCTGTGATAAAATTTTGAATGTCCAAAGTTAACTTCAGAAAGAGAATATATTTTGGCCTATGTGTCTAGAGAGATCAGAGTCCATCATAAGAGAGTGTGATGTGATTGCAATCAGCAGACAGGTAACAGCAAACTGAGAGACAATGTCTTCATTTACAAATACAAAGCAGACAAAGAATACTGAAAAGGCAACAGGACTATAAAACACCTAAAGTTTTTACCTAGTGATTACTTCCTCTTGTAAGTCCACAGATCCTCTCCAAATAGGGTCAACAACCAGTAAACAAGTATTCAAAAACCTCTGCCTACGGTGGGCAATCTCATTCCCACAAAAACATTACAGTACCTAGACTCTATTGACTCAAAATTACATCAAAATACAAAAGACACTAAGTTCAACTTTAAAAGTTCCCATAATTCTCAGTGTCTCGATGTTAGAATTCCAAAGTTCAACATTTCCTCTAATACTACAATCTTCCAATTGTAGGTGCCAGCAAATGTAAAGGTATATGTGGAGCCCCAAAAATATGAGCATATTTCCACATCGACCAAAGATTAGAGAGTTGGAACTTAACTCTAGTTCCTTCAAGGTTATCATGTTTTCTCTTCAAACAGAGGTCCCACCTAGATTTATATCAGAGAGTTCTGCTCTCTCAAGGTTATTGTCAACAGGTGTGGCTAATAGCTAGACACTGTACTTCAATGTGTTCTTAGATTCGGTTTGCCAGTATTTTATTGAGAATTTTTGCGTCGATGTTCATGAGTGAGATAGGCCGACATTGTACTTCAGGAATAAAGAAGTAGATTTGTTCCTACCTCAAACAAAAGTCTAAAGATACAACTAAGTGTCCAGTTCCCTTAAGGAGATAACTTTGGATTCCACCCAGATAGTGGTTTGCCCACAGAATGTTTTGGTCTAGGGTGTGAACGTTGACTTATATTGTTCTAGTAACAGAATGTTTAACTATGGATGTAGCCCACAACCTTCAATTGGTATGTTCATTTCCTTGTATAATGTTAATGTAGATTTTGTCTTAATCCTACCTTTTGGGGTCAAGGTATTTTAAGCAGTTGGAAATTAAACACAGACAAATTTCAGTCTTTTATTCCCATAGAAATTTAGTTTGCTGATGAATTTCTAAATCAACTTGATGAAAGCTAGAGGCTTTTGCTAGCACAGATGATCAGCTGGGGGAAAACATGCTTCCTTCAGACTGTCAATCTTATGTCCTGTAGAGGCCTTTCTCAATTAGTGACTGATGTGGGAGGGCCCAGCCCACTGTGAGTGGTGTCACCCTTAGGTTGATCGACTGGATTCTCTAAGAATGCAAACTGGGTAAGCGATGAGGAACAAGTCACTAAACTACACTCTTCCATGACCTCTGCCTTAGCCCCTGCCTCCAAGTTCCTACCAAGTTTGAACTCATGCCCTGTATTCAATGACCAACTGTTATGCGGAAACATGAGCCAAATGAGCCCTTCCCTGGGAAAGCTGGTTTTTAACCTGGTGTTTCATCATAGCATTCGAACCCCTAAGGAAGAAACCTAAGAATGAGTTTAAGGTCGTCTGTCTGTCAGAAGATATTCTTAGATCGTGAAGCTTATAAAATTTCATTTAGCTTCTAAAAACCCTTTCATGAATTTGAAAGACACATAAAGAAGAACCCAAACTTGTGAGCTTTCTGAAGTAAGTGTAGCAGAGATACAGTGATGTCTTCTTCATTGTGTTCAATAGGAAGAACTATTTTCTTTTTTAATTTAAACTTGCTTTTGCCCTGAACATCTATCTCTAGATGTGTCTAGGCATAGTCTCTGCTCTCTCTGCTCTCTCTCTCTCTCTCTCTCTCTCTCTCTCTCTCTCTCTCTCTCTCTCTCTCTGTGTGTGTGTGTGTGTGTGTGTATTTCTGTGCTGTGTGCCAGGATTTAATATGATAACCTCAGGATGAAGAAAGTTCAATATATGTGGTCGGACATTTTTTTTAACTACTTTTGAGGACCCCCAATCTTTTTTATGTCTGCTTAGCTTCTCTCTCCAAAACAGAAAACAGTCTGAATGTGCAATTGGGAAATAGACTTGATGAAGGAATCTGTATTCATTGCCTTCACTTAGGAGAAGCAAGGAAGATACTAAGCAGTCACTGATAATGAGGGCCATGGAAAGACAGTTTAGTTTTGGGAAATAAATGAGAAAACTTCAGTACAGTGTATTAATTTGGGGCCCTACGAGCAGTAGCACAAACTATTTCATACGAAGTAACAATAGCAATTATTCTCCTATCTGTCTTCAGAGTACTAGATCCCATGGAAAAGCTCTTGTTCTGTTTATTTGACAAGATGTGATAAGCAAATGCTTTCTGAGATAGAAGTGACTTCTAGAACAAAAGCTACTTGAAATTCTTTCTTTCTCTCTGTCTTTCTTCCTTTTCTGACAGACACAATTTATTGGTGAGAAAATTGCCTAGAAAGGACAAATTTGATCTTCATAGCATGTAGACAACTGGCCTGTTTCTCTGCTTGGTTACTTTAAAGATAATCCCAGTGTAAGTGTCCCTGATCCCAGAAATTGAGTTCTAGGATTTGCCTTTAAATTAATCGCCTTAGCCTTCATTCTTGAGGAATCAGGCCACATTCTTCTTGCTGAAATTTTGTTGAATGGTGTCTGTTTTTCAAGGGATGTATTTAAAACTCAAAGTATTGGAATGTTACAAAGAAAAATATGCTTCTTTAAAATTAGAAATCTAAGTAGCAAATATGTTACCTTAAAATTGAAAGCAAAGGCTGAAATAATGACTTTTAAGTAATTCCTTTCTATTTTTAAAATAGTGATGTGCTAGCATCGTATTTTTTAAAATATTAATAACAAAATGTTTGTCATAAAATATTTCCATGTATATTTGCTTGTTACATTGAAATTTTGTTTGGATTAAACCGTTTCCTATATTTTATAATACATATAGTAATATATTTCACATTATGAATTTATATATTTAATTGAGCTTTATTTGTCACAGTATCTCAATGACTTTGAAAATGTTCGTGGGGAAATATTATTTATATATACTAATTAAATCAGTATTTATTCTGTATTTATACAATGCCATTTCATCATATAACTATAATGAAATACAAATATTATTTATAAAGATCATTAATGCATTCTCATTAGAGATCATTTGAAGACTGAAATTTAGTGAATTTAGGGATTTTCTTACATTCTCTAAAGTAATAAAGTGAACTGTAGTGAAACAGAGTGATTTTAATATAATCAGTTATTGAGGGCAAAGATAATATTGAGCTGAAATTTCTTAATTCAAAACCTGTGCTCACTCTTTCACTTGTGATAGAAAACAAAGGGCTGGAGGTAGCATATGAGCAAGCGTGCAACGAAACTTTAATTAAGACTGGATTATTGTCTCAATACTTAGGTTAAATTTAGTGCCATAAAAGTTTGAGGAATGGAGTCTGGACCCTAAAAAATACTGTGAATGCTGTTTGGAGCTTTTACATATAACTCCAGTGTTGGGTGGGAGGGCAGGGCAGGGGATCCTGGCAGAAAATTGGGTTGCCGTACTATCTGAGTTGTCAATCTCTGGCTTTGCCTCAGAGATCTTAGCTCAACAAACAATTGCAGTATGATCTCCAGTATCAGTCTGTGCCTGTGTAGGAACTTAGACACATATATGTCAACACCTCACTCATGTGTTCTAATATGTACAAAAGCAGTCATATATATATACCACCTGTGCACATACATGTGAAAAAATGGAGAAAGAGAAAAGGAAACAAAAGAGAACTGAAATGTCAACAAGAAAAATGTTTGACCTTTGCTCTCTGCATTTAATTTTTTTTTATGTGAAAACAGATTCTTCTCTCATGTAGTGCATCCTGACCACAATTTCTCCTTTCTCCACTTTTTCTAGCACTTCTCCCACCTCTTCTGTCCCCTAGATTTATTCTCCCTCCCCCCATTCCCTTTCAGAAAAGTAAAATAAAATAAAATAAAAAACAGGCTTCCAACCAAACAGGACAAACAAGATACAGTAAGACAAGGCAAAAAGCCCTCAAATCCAGGCGGGACAAGGCAACTTGAAATGAGGAAAATAATCTTAAAAGCAGGCAAAAGCAACAAGTCTGCTTCCATTGTTAGTTGTTCCACTGAACAAAACAAAACAAAACAAACAACGACAAAAAAATAAACAAATAAAACCACCATGCTAACAGCTATAACATATATGCAGAAGACCTGGTGCAGACCCATGTAAGTCTCTTGGTTGCCACTTCAGTCTCTGTCAGCCCTTATGAGATGCCCTCAGTTGATTCAGGGGACATGTTCTCCTAGTGTCCTCCAACTATTCTGCCTCTGGGTTTCCCCTGAAATCCCAGGGGAGGGACCTGAGGGAGACCTCCAAATTAAACATTCTTCTAAATGTCGGGCAGTGGGTCTCTGCACCGGCTTCCATCAGCTGCCTGAGAAAACCTCTTTCTTGACAACAGGAAAAAGCACAAGTCAATGAGTATATACAACATCATTTAGAATGATTTCGATGATTTGTTGTTGTTTTGTTTTTTGGGCTGAGTTTTGTTCTAACCTAGGTCTCTGGGTTATTCCATCTCGGGCTCCTAGACATCAAGGAGTGTAAGGCATGGGCTCCCTCAAGTGGCTGGAGCCAACATTGACCCAATAGACCTTGCAGGGAGAGCAGTTGTTGGTTTACGGTTCTGTGTTTGTGCACAGTAGCTATTTCAGCCAGTTACACATTAACCTATTAGTAACTCTAAGTACGATAAAAAAAAATCTTTCAAATGCAGATTGTGAGTTATTTTCTAAATTTATCTTTTCATTGCTTGATTGTTGGGTAGTTTGTTCACAACCAGCATGTCTTTTGTATACTAGCTACTCACACAGGCAGGAGACAAAGTCTACCTCCCACCAAATTTGTGAACTGAGATTTTTTTAGATACAGTCAGAAAGACATGCACAAAATCCAGAGACAATTATTAATTTTTCTCCAGAGATTGAGGAAATTGCATAGGTGGTTTGAGTAGTAGTCATATATTCCCTTTTCCATATACAAAGGTGGTATATGGAAAGACAGAGTTTGACTATCCAACTCAGGGACATGCATTTTGATTAAAGTTGCCCCTTAACTACGCCCTTCTAATTCTTCTATTTTTGATCCCCCCCCCTTTTTGTTTCCTCCAGCACTGTGGTTTTGTTTGTAAATTCATTATGTCTGCTTGGTGCTCTCTTTGGGGATATGACTATAGATCCATCTTTTGGAGCATGGCTGGCCTCAAACTCACAGAGATCTGCCTGTCTGTGCCTCCCAAGTGCTGGAATTAAAGGCATGTGCCACCATTGTCAGGCTGGTACCCGTATTTCTGTTTCTACTTACAAGAACAATAATATTTGGTTCTTCCCTATGACGGAGGCAGCTGTGGGTTTGGCCCAATTAACAGTACAAACTGTAGCTTACATCTTGTGGAGCATGCTTTAAATGAAAACAGAAGCAGTTGGTTACTTCCAGAACATTTTTACCATTATTGCACCGGTAGGCTTATCTTGTCTCACTCATTTATTATATGACTTATAAATATTTGAAATGAAAACTGAAAAATAAGTTTCCACTAACAGCAACACATTGACTTTCTGATAGCTCAGATTTCATATTATTACTTCAACTAGCAAGAATAAAGTTATGACTTGTGTTATTGCCATACTGATGAACTAGAAACTCATTAATCAACTAGAAGATAAAGCTAGACGCAGTGATTTAATTTACTGGTGGATCAAAAGGTTCAGGGCTACGGTGTAATCATAAGCAGCTGCATACTTCATCCTTTCAACCATAGTTGTCTGATGATAACCTACAAAGGTGCCGGTGGACTGAAAACACAGTGTGTTCTTCTCTTGACAGTATTTTAGCCATAGCACCAACCCCTTTCTGTAATAAAAGCACAGCATATAAAACTCCAAAACATCGTCCTACCTGCTCTGCCTCTTGTTTTCTACCATTATACAGCCCAGTTCATCCCACCTGCACATGTGGGACAAAAGCAAGACAAAATCTGGAAGCCTGTTAGAGAAGAAAAGATCACAATTAAGATTAAGTATGAAATGCAAATATGAAAGTGTTCCAAATATTTTTCCAAGATTTTTGTAAGAAAATATGCATATATTTATATACATAATTATATTAATGTATCTGGGCTTTTAAGAAGTTGTATAAACCATTCTTTAAGCATATTTGCCATAACTTACAAGAATGAATTTTGTGTTTCTGCATAGGGTTAGTATTAGGAGCTGTATAGTTGCTGGAAGACAGAGGATGCTGAGAAAAGTAAACTAACTTTGGTGATTTGTCAAATAAATGGGAAATGGAAGGCTGAAACAAAAAAAAATTAAAAAGAGCTAAATAAGACTGCAATAAAAATATCTGTATCTTTATCATATTTATGTGTGCACTTAAAATTATGCAAATTCATGGAAATATAGCTATATAAAAAGCCTAAAAATGTGCTGGAGTGATGATGAGGTCTGGAAACTAAAGGAGCAGCTTTGCCTACTTCACAGTTTGCACTGGGCCATGTTCAGCATGTGCTTGCTTTGGAAGGCTCCAGGAAGCTTGCAAGAACCAGAAATAATTTTCCACTTAACATTTTCTTCATAACCAACTGTCTTCATAGTGTATTATAAATGATTCAAAGAATCTGTGATCATGTTCTTATGTAAGTAAGAAAAAAAATGTCACAGCCTTTAGTCCTAATTAGAATTATTAAGTTACACAAGGAAACTGTCACACACAAAGCAATCATATATAATTATAAACCTCTGTTTCTATTTAGCCCTTATAGTTGACCAGGCACTTTAATGTGCGTTCACTCCTTTAATCCTCTCAGGGATCATATGTGGCATTAGTGTTTATATGAGATTTTTATTGTGGAAGAAAGCTACACTGGTTTTCTTCATACTACAGCAAACCACCATGATGTCAGCAGATTAATTTAGACTATAAAATTAGTACCTAACAGATTAAAGTGTCCTAGATTCTAGGCATGTCTTGACTTGTTCACACCTACGACTAATAAGGCTAATATTTGAGTATAGCAATGTGGTATTTCTCATCTTAAACTCAAGGCCCTCATTCAAATATGAGCAGACTATAGTTATTAATATTTGGAGAGCGATGGCTCTTCCAGCCTGAAGGATTTCCCTCTACAGTGGCAGTTTTCAACATGGCTGCTTGTTTTTTCATGCCAACAAATAAGGAAAATCTTCATTGATTTTCTGAAAAGTCTTAAGAGATTTCTCAAGCCGGGCGGTGGTGGCGCACGCCTTTAAGCCAACCCTGTCTCGAAAAACCAAAAAAAAAAAAAAAAAAAAAGCCCAGCACTCGGGAGCAGAGGCAGGCGGAACTCTGTGAGTTCGAGGACAGCCTGGTCTACAAGAGCTAGTTCCAGGACAGGAATCAAAAGCTACGGAGAAACCCTGTCTCGAAAAAAAAAAAAAAAAAAAAAAAGAAAAAGAAAAAAAAGAGAGAGATTTCTCTTCCTGAACTCGAGATGATATTTTATAAGCCATTGTGTTCATGGCAAAGGAACCATTTCTAACACAATCTATTGGTGATTTAATTATGTGAACAGTAGGTGTAATTTCACGTCTCCTAGTAATCTGTTGTACAGGATGTTTCACACAAGTTAGTTTTTGTCATTGCTGTTTTGTGTGTCTTTTAATTTTTTTTCATACACTATTGAAAACATTCTTGTTTTGTGATTTCTTGGAATTCTAATGTATCGCATGACAAAGATACGCAAATTTCTGGACCTTATTTGTTTCTTTTGGTTTATGTGTCTTTATGCCAGTAGTATGCTATGCACTTTCTTTTGATATTTCTCTGCTCTAGATAGATTAAACATAGCAAACAGCAAAAATTTTCTTTCATAGAGAGATGGGTAGATTTTTTAAAATAAACTTTTCCAAAAGAGACTTAAAAATATATTTGTTATACCAATCTAAAAATATGGACAATAGACGATATAATTACTAAAATTTTAGAAACCACCTGTAATGTTGGAAAAAAATTTTCCAAAATACATATCTAATGAGAAACTAGTATATGAGATAATTAAGGGACTAAAAACCATTGGGGAAAAATTTTATTAGTACAAAAATATTGGAGTAGATATTTCAAAAGGAATATAAATAAATGCAAACCTATATACAAAAAGTTCACCATAACGTTCAAGAAATGGAAATGAAATTAAAAGCGAATGAGATACTTTCTCTCAGGCGATGTCTATTCGCCCCTAAGGATTGTCTTTTTATTCCTAGAAAGAAAAAGGTGTGGTAGAGATGTGAATAAAACAATAGCCCCTGCTCCTTGGTGTGTAAGCTACAGCCTGATCTTAGAAAGTATTACTGAACTTAAGAACTGTGAAGAGAACTCTCACCTGGTGTGACAGTCTTTTATAGTTTTCTTTCTTTCTTGTTCTTTCTTTTTTCCTTTTTTTTTTTTTTCTGGAGCTTTATTCAAAGAAGATGATGAAGAGGCATTTACACAAGGATCAGAAACCAAAGTCTCCATCAAGTGATAAGTGGGTAGAAAAAATATGGACACTTCATGAACTTGCATAGGATTTATCTACAAAAAAGTCTGTGGCTTATGACAATATTTATATAAGTGGAGAAAGATAATTGTTTTATTGAAACAAGTCAGGTATGGAAAGAAAAGTACCTTGTGATTTGAATCATGAATGATCTTTTAAAATGGTCTTTCTAAAAAATGAAGAACAGTAGGGAAATAGAACAAGAAAATGGAAAGATTGACTAATGCATTCTAAATTGAATTAAAAAAAAAAAAAAAACAAGAGTCTCTGGTGTGCCGGCACAAAGTAGAAAGGTGATATTTAGCAACTATGAAGTACTTCCTCAAAAGAGCTAGAAGAAAGTCTTTTGATCACTTTACCAGAAAAATATCAAATATTTTCTATACACTGTAGACTTGGATTGACACATTGTTATATAGTAGCCTATTAACCTTTACAACTTTACATTTTCATGTGTATAAAAATATTTAAAACATACTTCCTGAGTAAAAAGAATTCTCACTTTATGTGTAACAGTTTCTATTATGTGATAAGTGTAGAACCATACCAAAACAAACAGCTTAGCATGTCAGATAAATTGTCTTAGAATGAAAAATCCACAGGTAATATGTGCAATGGAAGTAAGCGAGAAATTTCAGGCTCACACACACATTGGTCATATTGAAAGGGTATCGTGCCACTTTTTGCATAGGAGATAATTTTCTAATGGGAAAACAATAATCTGCGTGGTTAACAATTTCCCACAATTACAAATAACAATTCTACTTTTTCACGCTAGAGGGGAGGAAGTATGTAGTGGTCCATAATGCTGTTTGAGGAGTTGTAGACACATGCAAAAACACAACAAACAGACGTTGCTAATAGAAAATTTAATAGAATTCAGAAAATTTCTAGTTTTTAATTATTATTTTCAGAGTTTGGGCATATAACCTGAATTTTGTCATATCCTAAAATCAGAACTCTTTGTATTGTAAATTATAGAAAAAAATGACGAATGATTAAATAAAAATTGATTTTTCAGTAAGCCAAATAGGATATTGTTTTTAGATGATCTGGAGCAATAAATGTTTAATAAATCATAGATAATATTAACAACTTCATGAAATATTTTGAGGGTGAGAACTAAAAAAGTCAACAAATATGAATGGAATTTATCCATGCAAAATGTTTATGGTTGAGGTATCCACAATGACAAAATGAGTAAATTGTTTGAACTCATTGATTCTTTATTTTTCTAGAACATTAGATGTGTGACAGGTAAAATTCTGTATATTTTAAAGACGAAGTTCAAGGTGGCTGAGGGGAAGTGCACTCTGGCCACTGAAAGAACAATGCAAAGCCTGAGGGAGTGATGTTTGCTCTTACAATATAAGTGCAAATCAGAAGTCACAAGAACGAAGTGCAAGGAGATTTTTTTTCTCACCAAGGGTGGTAGCACAATTGAAAACCCCAAGACAACAAAGAAAATAGCAATGTGGTTTAATTCTGTGATTCCCATTTTTGACCAGAGGACTTCTTTAATAGTACCATATAAATATTTCAACCCCCCTAAGAATTTAAGAACTTTTGTCATTCTAAGAAGTACATTATAAAGTATAAAAACATTCAGGTCCACAGGTTGAAATCTTGGTCAATACAATGAAAACAAATGATAGAATTCTTTTTCTAAGTCAAAAGCAATGTATGTGATAGAGCATCTGTGGGTCAGTGATGAACTTTGCTGTCCCAGAATCAGTTCATTGTTATACAGTAGCCTATTACCCTTTACAAAATTTAAAATATAGAGCCGAGAACACTGCTACCCTGAGGGTGCTTTTCATTTTACTTTTGAGGTGCCTCTATCGAACAGACCATGTGACCATGCTCCAGTAAATATATGGACAACCTAAAATTAAAGTTTTCCTTATGGTGGGTAAGGTGTAAATGGAAAGACTGGGAGGAGAGCATGATCGGGGTACATGATGTGAGGTCCCCAAATAATGAATAAGGAAAACTGTAAAGGCTTTTCTTTCTCATATCTGAAGAGCTTCCAATACTAGACAATCTATGCTTTTCTGCTTCGCTATCCTCCAGTTTTCTCCCTTCAATTCAATCAGTGCCACTCATTACTGAGGTGGTCAGGTAGGCTTCTTAAGTGTCATGTAAGTCTATGCTTCCCTTCATAATCAAGAGGAAAATCATTACCAATTCTTCCAGAATCTTATGGGTTTTTTTCCCGACTTAACATATATTACCCTAATTCAAACAGTCACCTTATCTCACCTATCCTATTTTTAATATTTCAAAATGAACAATGACTTTAATTCCATCCTTTGCTTTCAATTACACACAACAGTCTCAATAACTTTGTTAAAATCTCTCTAAAATATTACTTAGACTGTTCTGAAAAATTGGATAAGATCTGAGGTCACAGAGGATTATGATAAGGGAAGTGAAAATTGTAGGATATTCCACCATTTAGAACAGACGAAATGGCTGAGGAGTTAGAAAACTTAAAAAAAAATGATAGAAATATAACTCAAAAATGAAGATATTATAAAGCCCTTGAAGTACTGACAAATGTTTGAAAGACTTAGAGAATGATTCAAACATAGAGATATCTGCATGGTTTAGGAGAAATTCATTCATTCATTCACTGTAGTATTCTGTAATATATGTATGTGTACATGTATATGTATATGTACATGTACACATCCATATTTATATTTTGGACTACAACACACACATATATATGTATGCATATGTAATATATTTTCTCAAATTCCACAATTTATATTTTCTATTGCTTCATTTTTTGTGTTCAGAATATTGTTGATTCACATCCGCTCAGTTTGTTTGCATTTAGACTTGTTACCTTTACTTTTGATTTCATATTCCATAATTTGCAACAATTAATAAGGAGTTTTCATGCCAGAAATACCTTTCATAGATTTCAAGAAGCACTCCTTTCTGAAACAGGAATTACACAGCAGGAGATATGGTAATGGGTGGTGCTGATGACATATTTTACATGCACACACACATATTCTGAAACAGCAATTACACAGCAGGAGATATGGTAATGGGTGTTATTGGTGATATGTTTTACACACACACAGACATATATATGTATGACAGTACAGTTTTCAAATATCCATAAAGCAGGGCATCTTTTTTTATTATGAATGTTCCTGCATATACATCCCAAGTGCTGATATCATAATTATATACAATGTTCACAAAGTTGCTAGTGATATTTTTGAGAAATGGTTACTAAATCGAATAAATGATGTTGTTTGATGGTAATGTCATGCAAATTTTGCAATGATGTACAGATAAAATTAAAAGGTATCAAGGAAGATGTACTTGTGAAAGGAAAGGAAAATAAATTTTTACTGTAAAACTCAGAAAATAATTTAAGGCAAATGTTTCCACGATAATGTGTCATTGCATGATTTTTATTTTATTATTGAAATATTTATTAAAGGTGTTTTATAAAAGTTAAATAGAGGTTGCAGAGTGACATGAGTCCTTAGCCACTCACTTGTGTGCCTCACTTGCAGGTATGTCTATCCCAGCTATATATAATCATATAGTCTCAGGAGTTGCTATATTTGTATATAGAGTATGTAAGGTTATCTGAAGGGAAGACTATATATATATATATATATATATACACACACACACACACACATATATATATATATATGAAAAAAGTCATTATCCGTGATTGGCGATAGTTTCAATGGTGTGGCTTATTGGAGCATACTGTTCTAAGTAAACCATTATGTGCAGTATTTCATCAAACATGTATTCACATCACCAGAAGGAAACTCCATTCAACAGTGGCTTTAGGATAAAATACACACAGGTGATTCAAATGTGGGATAGTGAAAGAGGCCAATGGTTAATGAAAGAAGTGGTATAGCCCTATATCTCTGTGTAGCATGTATTAAATATTAGAATTGTTTTTAAATTGAGAGTTTGCTAAGATTGACAGCTTTAATAATTGGGTACAATAATATTGGTGTCTGCATACACGTGAAAATACATGTGTGAGGGAATTTTCTACAGATGTGGTTATTTAATGTAGGAGGTGACTGAGGAACATGAGCTAATTAAAAATTTGAAGAAAGACTTTTGAAAGATGCCAAAATACTGATATGAATGACTTTATTTCATTACAATACTCCAATATGAAGTACTCAGGTCTGATGATTTGATATCCAGGTGGCTTTTGCACTCTATAGGGCATAGAAATTTCATGTTATTTCCAGAAGGAAGTTTCCAGAAATTTTCTCACTGGATAGTTTAGACAGACTCACACAATCTAGAGTCATCTTTGTCACTATGAGAAACAGTTTGAGACAAAACTTAGCTACTTCTACATTGTCAAAACCTGGTGATTCAAAAGCCAATTAGTGAAGTTCTGAAACTCGAAGGGAATGCACATTTCAGGAATCTGCTGAGAGATCCATCTTTGAAGTTCAAGGTTTCCTGAGCAATTGTCCTAGCAGACATACTGACAAAGTAAAACAGTGCCAGCCAATGGTAGATCTTTGCTCAATTATAATGGGCCAGAAATGTGTGAGACCATGTGCCCCAATACTCAGATCCACAGAGGAAAAGAAAAGAAGAGAAAGAGGGAAAGAAGTTTGTTAAGAAGAAAATAATTGAGCCCTATTACCCAGAAAAAGAATGAATAAGTCATACACTCTTAGAAATGATTTTCAGGTCCTATTAAAATTCACTTTTAAGATGGTCAGTGTAAAGTAAACTCTTTGTGTGGAAAAGGCAAGGGGTACAGTGGTGTCCAGCTGTAACACTAGAGGACAAGGGGTGTCGCGTCCGCCTCTGCCATCAAGGAAGACGCAACACCGGAGCTCTTCCTGTTGCAGTTTATTCAGGACCTTTTGACAAAGCGTTCTCTCTCTCTCTCTCTCTCTCTCTCTCTCTCTCTCTCTCTCTCTCTCTCTCTCTCTCTCTCTCTCTCTCTCTCCTCTCTCCTCTCTCCTCTCTCTCGGCAAACCTCTCCCAGCCCTTAAGTAGGCACAGGCCGCCAACCCCGGATTGCCACCTGGGCACTGTCCATAGGTTCACGCATATGCAAGGAGCTGACGATCATTGCGTGATAATAGCATAAGTCAGGCCTTAGCCATAAGGAGTTGATTCTTACAGAGAGCACTCGCTTTCGGGATCGCGGAGGGCCGAAGCCAGCACCATCAGGTGCGGCTCCACGCGGCTCTCTACACATTGCCATCAGGTGCGACTCCACGCGGCTCTCTACAAAGGGGTACAGCGGTGTCCATCTGTAACACTAGAGGACAAGGGGTGCAGTGGTGTCCAGCTGTAACAGTGGAGTACAAGGGGTACAGTGGTGTCCAACTCTAACACTAGAAGACAAGGGATACAGTAGTGTTCAGTTGTAACTCTAGAAGACAGGGTTACAGTGGTGTCCAGCTGTAACACTAGAAGACAAGGATAAAGTGGTGTCCAACTGTAACACTAGAAGACAAGGGGTACAGTAGTGTACAATTGTAACAGTGGAGGACAAGGGGGTGCAGTGGTGTCCAGCTGTAACAGTGGAGGACAAGGGGTGCAGTGATGACCAGCTGTAACAGTGGACGACAAGAGATACGACAGTGCACAGCTCTAACTTTAAACATTATGAGGTTGGGTTTGAGATAGCCCTGTACTACAAAATGACACTTCATTTTCAAAAACAACAAATAAGGTTATCAACATTTAGTTAATAATTTTGAGAAGATTAAGAAGTGAAAAACCTGTAGACAAAAAAATGCTTCCCTCTTTTACGCGATGTAACGTAATAATAACGTAGGTAATTCATCCATTCTCTTGTAAACCTTTTGAAAAATACAGTGAGGAACAGTACTTTTCAAAAAAAAAAGAAAAAAGCAAGTAGCTGATTTTATTCTTAAAATGTTCGCGGCGCAGCTGCCAGCTCGGTAGAGACAGCTGCCAGAGCGGTGCAGATTCCCAGCGGCAAGCGGCAGACATTGCTCTCGTGTTGGGTCCTGGTGAGCTACTGGCGGGCGGGCAGGAGACAGAGACATGGAAAGAAAGAGGGGAGAAGCGGGAACGCGCGTGCTCCAGCAAGAGAGACCAAGAGGGCTATGGAAGGTCAGAGGTAGCAGGAGTGGGCATGGCTTGTCTCTTAAAGAGACAGGAAGCCATAACATTTGATAAGAAATAAACAAGAATAATGTGCTCACTGAATTTCAAATTGAAAATGTAGTTTGTGTCCATAGTTTGATAAAACAAAAATCAGAAATAGTCAAGTTTATTACAAAAATATCAGTTTTCATTATAAGACTAGCCCAGTAAATACATTGATATTCCAGGTTCTTCTCTACCAATAAACAATGCCCTACATATGTATTTTTGTTTGTTTGTTTGTTTGTTTTCTGGGAGTGTTTATAGGGTCCAAAATTACTTCGAAAATTCAAGTGATAACACTTGCTTTTATAAAAGTTTCAACTGAGGTTCAAATAATTATGCAAGAACAAATCAATTAGAATTTTTAAGATGATTTTTTGTGTGACTGAAGGCAGGAACCAGGAACAATAAATGAATAAAGCCAACCCAACATATAATTGGGCAAGTGTATTCTAGGAAGCTTGACATTTATGGGAAGAAAAGGATTATTTTTGTTAAGTAGGACATATTTTTGCTTTGGGCTCCAGTAGTTCCAAGCTACTGTTCAAAGCAAGTTCTTAGGCAGTAGAAAACTTCCCTGCATAACTCACCAAGATCCAGAAGTACTGCCTGTCATCTGTATTTCTTAATCAGTAGATATTCAGTATTTAAACTGCCATACATAATACAGCATGCAAAATAGTTAACGTACCACTACCTAAATTGTCTATTCTGAGCTTAATCATGCTATTTAATTGCCATCTTAATTTGAAAATAATTGTTCACAGCAATTAAGTGAATGCCCCAATTTCATTAACAGACTTTCTAATTAGAACCTACAGCATAAAAGTGCTAATGTTGCTTCATTAGCTTTGATTTACTTTTTCCAATCCTAACTTTAATATGATTCTTTTCTTCAAATCTGATGCTGTGTTTTGGGTTAAATATGCTCTGTTCTTGCATATATCCAGGGATGATTATTTCTGGATTAAAGTGTAGACATACTTTATACTAAAATTTCATTTTAACTTCTCATATTAAACACATTTAAGACTTATAATAAAGGCTTCGTATTGTAGAATCCTTTAAAGCAATTAGTGTGAATTCCATTTGGCTTCAATTATAAGCAAACATGTTTCTCAAAATTGAATGTTTTCCTTCACATATGGTTCAAATTGTTAAACAGAGTATTAAAAAGGAGTTTAATTGCAACTTAAGTCCAGTATAGAAATATTTTAACTGGCTGTTGAATAGAATGGAAGATGACTTATATTAGATTAGATGGTAATCTAAGGCATCACTTTTAAAAGTCTTAATATAGAAACTATTGCTGCTAATGAAAAGCTTAAGCACAGGTTAATATCTTAGTATAATGTATAATTCATGTCCCGAATAAATGAAAAGATACTTTGGGCATGCGGGAAGTTTGCAAACTTGATTAAAATAAAGGCTCTTTGCTTTTATATACGGGACTCTTGGTTTCCTTGTCAGCTTGTCTGGGATTGAGGATTTGGGTGTACCACTACTAGCAGAAGAGGATATCTATTTCCCAGTATCCCTACTGACATCTGCTTATGTCAGTAGCTGTTTCTACTTTGGTCATTCTAACAGGTGTGCACGGTGGAAACTCAATGTGACTTGAACTGGAGATTCCATGCCATATGCCGTTTAAAGTATTTTCATATGCTTTTATTTACATAGGCAATAACTCAGGTATTTGACTTTGTTATAATTTTCTTTTTAGAATTTAGAGTTATTTTATTATTATAGATCTAACTATATTATATATTATAGATAGTAACTTTTATAACATAGATACTTTTGATATTGCTTAACTAAAACCTTAAAATCCTCCTTTTATGTCTCAGGTCTTCGATGTTTTATGTATAAAATAATTTACTCAAGGAGCTATATGCTATATTATAAATGTCTTCATTTGTGTCTTATACTTTATGTTATCTATATATTCTGTGGGTGATAAATTCTTATTGAGATTATTGTTTTAATTGTCTGCCTACTGTTCTAACTCTAAATTTTTAACCAAAAAGTCTATGTTCTATTTAATTGAATTTTTGCTTCAAATATTTTTAACAAATCAATAATGTTGGTATTTTTCTTCTTCTTGTTCTCTTCCATCCATCTGTCTATTCTCTTGTTAAAACCAGTTTCTTGGATTCTGTAGTTGTATTTTATAAAAATCTTATTAATTTTTTTTGTTTAGTTCAGAATAGAAATCTTGTTCTCATTGGGAAACACTAAGAAAAATCTGTCATATCCGTATCATTAGTACAGTCATTCTGATCTTCTAATCTTCTAATGGAATTGTTATCTGAACTTCCAATACAGCATCCTTTTCCATGTTTCCCAAACAAGCCACTTCTAGTATTCTAAATAGTGTGTGACCAGGCTAGTTCACAGCAATAATGTCAGAGGCAGTAGAAATATGTAGCATACGGCAACTGATAATTCAGGTGTTGATCCACCAGACTCTGATGGTGATAATTCCGTCTATCAAGGCTTACAGGACCACTGACTCTGAAAACCAGTTACCTATGTCTGTAATTTCCCTCATTAGTCACTTCATCTCTTCCCTAACAACTTCATTTCTTCCCTAGGAATAGTTTTGGGAATTTTCTCACTGCTTGTGCATTTATCTCATGAAACTACTCCATCTGCTGGGCACACATTCCTGTGGGTGGTCAAGAGGATGACTTTTCATTTAGCTACAGAATTTAGTATACAGAATATATATTAAGACATGTTTCTTAACTAGATCTATTTGCCCCACAAGAGCTGTCAATATTTAGCAGCATGCCTTGTTCTTTTGCTCAGACGAACTGCACACTATTTGCCAATTTTCACCTCAGAACAATTTCAAACTAGAATAAAGGCTTTTGAAAATAGGTCATAACTTTGAAATCCTAAAGCTCTTTACAAATTGCAGGTGCCCAACTAAAGTTACTATGAAAAGCTTGCCAATACTTCACTTGCCACTCTACTAACAATGGGTTTCTATCTCAGATTTGTCATTGCACTTTGTGTCCCTCCCCAACCTGGTCTGGTTATGGTTTGCTCCTACGATCTTGGGGCCTTGTGTTTTCATAACAATGGCTCAGCTCTTTAATCACTTACCCCAAGGAACCTGATTTTGACCAATGAAAAGGTGACCCTTGTAATTTGATTATTGCTTCAAGGCTCAGGAAGGAGAAGAGTTTTTAGATTAGAGAAAGCCAGAAGGAAAAGTTAGGAGGAGCAGAAGTAAGACAGGATTATTAGGGTAGAAACAAAGGATTAAAGAAATTGATGTGGAAAAGTACATAGTGGAGAGTTCATTTTGTTCTCGGATCATTAGTTCCCTCTCCAGACGTAGATTTTTGCTGGAACCTGAGAGGCTGTTTATTGTATCAAGGTCCATGGCTAGTGTGTCAGTCTTTTATGTTATATTTTCTCCATTTTTTTGTGATGAATTGCCTGAAAGAAACAGTTCAAGAAAGGAGATGCTTGTTATCACCACCACTCAAGGACTCATCTATCCTAGAGGAAATGTATGTTAGAGCATAGCATTCTGCCTGTGGTACCCAGGAAGGAAAATAGATAAACTCCTACAATAGCATATACCTTCTTGTTTTACCAAAAGCCCAGATAGATGTCTAGCTGGATGGGACTTCTGCACTTAGTTCATTCTCCCTAGAATATCTTTACAGATATATCCCAAAACATGCTGGAATGTTCTCAAGAAAATTATGCTATAAAGCAATTTAACATGAAAAATCTGTAGTCTCAAAGGATATTTTGGTAAATAAGAGCAGTACATTTATTGTCCTCCATAAGGAAGTAAATGTACCCAGAATCAGATATTATTATGTGGTAGGTCAGATTATTACAAAATCCAAAAAGGTTCAGATTGTAGGCCAAAGTTTTTTGGCTAGATTACTATTTTATTTCCTTTTCAGTAATCTGCAGAGCACCCTCTACACCAGAAACACTAGAACACAGGGGTAACATCTTCATGTAGGCACATGCTGAAATTCTCAGTGTTCAATGGGCTCTGTGGGTGTTATCTACAACAGTGGAGCCCTGTTGTCAGTTTGTAAAAAGCCAACTGTCTTATCAACAAAAGCCTTGGTTGTTTGGGGATTTTAATGTGATACCTCTGGCTAACCATTCAAATGAATGGAACCTAGTCCTGGTACTAGAACCCTCATTTAATAACAATAGATGACCAGCCCAGACTCTGTATCTCCATTATTAGGAGTCCTCATGACCACATTAGGAATAACTTCATTATTTTATGAAGTCACCACCGGAGTAGTTTTCCTGATTTATACTTCCTAACATGCTATATTAGTACAGAAGTAGGTTAAGGGATAAAATCTAGGCTAGGAAATTTGAGGCATAAGTGGAATAAACAGAGGAGGGAAACAAGTCTGAGTTACAGTGTTAATTTTATGATGCTAGTTAAACAAATGTAAAATTAAACTAGCTCTTATGCATTCAATGTAGGCAAGGGAACTATATTCAGCTGCTTCCCACACTAAATAAAATGTTTGTTTTATATTGAGTTATCAAACATTTTAAATATAACTTGTGAGGACTCCAGTTGCCCAATAATAACAATAATTTGCATTTATGTAACTCATTCGGCATTAACATTCGTTTTTTTGCATTTTACGTCCTTTGATTCTTTTAAAAACAAAGGATTTGTTTTACTCATTAAGAATTAATTTTGCATACCAACCACAGTTCCACCTCCTTCCCATCTTCTTGAAAAGCCTAACCCATTCTTTCATGTGTTTTCCCACAGATAATTTTTTTTTTTTTTTTTTTTCAGGGAGCGAGGCTATCAGGAGGAAAGAGCCCAGGGCTCACATAGGCTCTCAGAGACTGCAGTGGCAACCATGGGGCCTGCATGATGCTTTGCCAGGTTCTCTGTATTTATGACATGGTTCTTAACTTGGTGTGTTTGTGGGACTCCTAAAAGTGAGAGTATGGAGTGCTCCTGACTCTGCCTGCTCCTGCTTATGGAACCACGTTGGCTTAATTAAAGTGATGCAAGACATAAATCGACAAATACAATGCATCATGCTAATGTACTAATGATGTAAGTAAAATGATTATCCGAATAGATGTGGAAATGTCCTTGAGAAATTCCAGTATCCCTTCATAATGAAATAATAGAGCAATGAATAACATAAGCAACATACTGCACCATAATAAGGTCTATCCATGACAAACAAATACCATTCTTATTCTAAATTAGGGGAAATAAGATCATTTCCTCTAAAATCTGGAATCTGATATAGGTGAAAACTTTCAATGGTCTAATTTTAAAATAATTCCCAAAATCTAAAGTAGAGCAGTAAGACCAGTAGAATAAACAAACGAGATAAAAATAAAACAGGAATATCAAGTCATCTTTATTTGTATATGAGAGAATCTTTTATTTTTAATTTTTATTGAAAACAGATTTTCTTCATGCAATATATTCTGATTAGAGATGTTTCTCTCCCAATTTCTCCCGTTTTCTTTTAGCAAGTCCCCTAAAGTCTCCCATTCTGATTCATAAGAAATGATAAGATAAAAAAAAAGATCAGAATAAAACAAAACATCAAAAAAAAGCAGCAGAAACACAGACACATACAGAGACACTCAAGTTCCTTCATACCGAGAAATCTTATAAAACCACAAAGCCAGAAGTCATAACATGTGCATAAATATCTATAAGGCAATAAAAAGGCCCTCTCCAAATGTCATTGAGTTAATTTTGACTGAGTTAATTTTGTGTTGATCATCTATTGCTATGCATCAGTCCCACCCTTAAGAGTGATTTGTTTCTCTGGTGAGAATTATTTCACATTTGCAAGTGATTATCAATTAGATACCTTTGGGTTAGGTATGGAGAATGCTTCCACTTATCTCTTCTCTAGGATTCTATTTGGTGCTTAGCTCTACAGGAGTTGTTCATGCTGTCTCAGCCTCTGGGAGGTAATTAGTATGTGCCTTAGGCCTGCTGGGCTTGGAAGGCCTTGTCTCCTTGATGTCCTTCATCCACTAATTCTTTCCTCTATACTTAGTCTCTGCTTACAGTCTCTGATTATAGACTCTTTTCCGAAAAATTAACAGCTAACACCCGTTTATCACTGAATACCTATTTATCATTTTGGGTTGGGGTTAAATCACTCAGTATAATTCTTCATTTTTCTTTTTAGTCCCATCCATTCACCTGCAAATTTTATGAATTTATTGTATCTTTTAAACCTGAATAATATTTTGTTGTATGAATCTACCAAAATTTCTTTTCCATTCATTTGATGACAGATATCTAGGCTATTTCCAATTTCTACCTTCGTGAATAGTGCATCATCGATTATTTATTTTCTTAACATTGGAAGACATGTGGTTCCAATGTAAAATATGAAGAACATAATTTATATTACCTTATTTAAAATTACATATAAAATATGTAATTAGGTAATCTGCATTAATTCATACATTTTCTTGGTTTTAATGTTTTCAGGGTTGTTTTGAGTCAGAGTGCCATGCCACACTCTTAGTGTCATAACTGTATAAGGCAGGCATCTCATGGAAGTTATGGAAACAAGTAAAAGACAGAGGCTTTTCCATGGCCCTTGCTAAGAAGCAACAGATCTGTTTGAATCTGCTTGATGAACTGTACCAGAAGATTTGCAAAAGATTCAGTCTGAAACAGTCCAAGCAGCAGGAGGATGCTTCCACAGACACATGTCCTGTACTTTCAGCATGAACTCCAAATCTCTTGTAAGTACCTTAGTGATTGTGTAGTAGGTTACAAAACAAAACTAGGCTTTGCATTTGGTCCTTTACTCTTTCATATGCTTTTAAATATTTCACATCTTTTTCATACCTTTTCTTAATGAGGCCAGGAATGAATGGCATGGTACACAAAGAAAAACAAGAAAATTAGGTAACCCAGGCACATTCTTATACACATACATTCTTTGCTCTTTTTTTCTCATATCACTGTTTATGATGAGCCCAGGGAAAGGAATGAATATAAGTGATACAAAACAATTTAGGGAAAATATTTAGATTATAAAGAGAACAGCAAAGAAGTTACAAACAATGTGTTCATCTAAGAAATATATTTAAGGGAAAAATTCTGAGAATATGACAGAAGATACAACTGAGATACTGGAGATAAGAAGCATATATAAGAACAGGATATCGCTCGGAGCACTAGAAGAATGGGACTCGAATGCAAAGAAATAAGGCCAGGAAGCTAGAGGCTGAAGGATGCCTTCTGAAGAAATATTCTCCATCAATTTCATCACTGTAGAATCTTTTCCCACATCTACCAAGTGAGAGAAATATTTCAAGGGCACAATGGTGGGTGACTAAATGCTGGTTTTATAAATAATCAGTTCTCTGACTTTCATAGGTATCCTAAAATCTCACGAAATCTCAACTCTTTCATATTAATAAATGATTGCAAATAAAACTTGAGGAGGAGTTTCGCCCCTGTTAAATGATGTAGAGGTGTTCCTGTTACGCAGATGAAGCTTATGGATGTTAAATGAAGGAGAAGAGCTCCTGTCACATAAGTACTCAATAAACATTCGCTATCCCCAATATATGACTTATTTTTTCTGTTATAAATTCTTACTCTTCATATGAGTGATCTATCTAAATCACACCCAAGTCTCTCCCTTTTCTGCTTCATCTACACTCTTAAATAACAAGAATGATTAACAGCCCAAGTCCACTGGCATGATGAATAACCTGTTCAGGTTTTGTCTGCCTAGTCACTTTCCACTAGAAAGTTCCCTGCAGTTCTCAATCCTCACTTATAGAACAGACTACTTAAAACCTCTACAATTTGAAGTCCATTCTAACAGCACTATCAAGGTCACCAACCTGCACCTACACAGGTCATAGGCCTTCATAAATAAACTACACTATTAGTCTTCCAAATGAATAGAGCATTAAACCAACTCCTAACTGTACCCATAGATTAATGAGTATTTCTTCCAACCCTTTCCAGAAAAACTTCTTTTCAGCCTGGTGGTGGTGGCGGACACCTTTTTATCCCAGTACTCAGAAGGCAAAAGCAGACATATCTCTGTGAGTTCGAGGCCAGCCTGCTCTATAAGAGCAAGTTCCAGGACAGGCTCCAAAGCTACAGAGAAACCGTGTCTTGAAAAACCAAAAGAAAAAAAAAAGAAAAGAAAAAGAAAAACTTCTTTTCAGTACAAGGAGATTAGTGCAATGACCCACAAGTGGTCAAAGTTCATAGGATAAGAGACTATGAAAGGCTAAAGCCTAAATGGTCATCTATATTCCAAGCCCTCCTTCCAAGGTTTAGGAGCAATAATTGCAAGAGTGGGGCTATAATAATTGTGACAGTGAGGACCATAAATAACTTCTGGGAAACAATGTTTTCTAAACACAGTAGGGCAGGTGTATGTATGAATTCACAGCAATTGCAATAGCATGCACAGGATCTGTTTAGGTCTTGAAAAAATTAAGCATGAAGAGAAGAGGTACTAAGGAGCCATTGACAGTGTGTTATTCATGATTGAGTGTGGAGATGCAATATAATGAAAATATCTCTTATCTTCTAAGAGACTGCAGCTTTTGATGGACATCACAGCCATATTTAGAAACACCGTTTAACGTCACTAAGTCCTCTCATGAGTGTTATCTCACTCTGTACTCAGCCCATTTAATAAGTTTTTAAGAGTATAAGGTAAGAATAAACCATAATTGAGTTGGATTTCTCATGTCATTAACTTTATAATCTAAGGAATTAATGGCGATGATGTTATGTACATAATTTTGCACATTATACAATGACTGCTGTATTATTTGGTGAAAGCAGCAAATTATAAAGGTTGAAATCAGCCCTCTAGACTTTAGCATGAAGGTCCAATTTACCATTGACTGATATTGTTTGACAAATAATGATGCTTATAATATTGTTTATTGTCTGAATCACTTGAAGTAACTTAGTGCTGATGACTTAATCTCTTGGAAAATGATGTTAAATATTTCTGTGAAGTGTGCCATTCCTTCCCCATGTGATGCTTTCTCTCCTATTCATTGAAAAATTAAAACAAAACCCTTTGTTTGGAACAGATACATGAAGACATTTATAGATTTCTACAGATATACACAGACTTACACTCGTACAACTTACACACACAACTACAAAACAAATTCACAACAGATTCGGGCACAGAAAGAAACACAAAGATGTCAGAATATATGGAGAACAAGAAGTAGAGAATTCCAAACTGAACTTGCTGTTGTCTTACTCCAGGGGAAAATGCTGTTATTGATTTCCTAAACGTGACACTGGTGCATCATAATTGGTTCAGTTTTAGTCACTTAGGTGTATAATCCACACAGATGAAAGAGTGCAAATTTTATCTAAGTGTGTGGACCACTCTCTGGGGAAAGCCACACATTCAAGTACAAACTGTACTTGATAGATGAAAAATAAAGAAGATGAAAAATTAATTGGTTAAGGAAGGGAAATATGTCTAACAGAAGTATGGAAAATAATTAAGTATTATCAAAATATCTTTTACAAAATTTTCAAAAAAAATCGAATGAAATTATCAAAAGAAAAAAATGTATTTTAAAAAATACCTCTGTAACTCCTTCCCATGTCTTAACTCTCCTGAGCAGAGAATTCTGTTTTTATGAGACATTTACTGCCTTCAGGGATTTCTACTATTCACTTAACACATCCACATGTACAGATATTATATGAAAACTTCCATGCAAATTAGATTCTGAATTGCAAGAGACACGATAATATTTAACAGCTTAAAAGAATAACTACATGTTTTTAACTCTCTGCGAGTCCTTTGTGAGTGAGGCTTCTATTTCTGTTCCACTCTCAAGATTAATTAAATGTCATCCTGGGTTTCCTTCATTACAATACTCAACTGAAAAAGATGTGTTTCCAAATTCAGAAAGGCACTAGTCAAATTGAATTTCTTTTATTCACTGAGTAGAAGGTTCTGTTTTCTAGATGACACTTGTTCAAAGGCCTCATTTAGTTTCCTTCTATACAGAAAAACCAGCTACTATTTCCTTTTAAAATGTTGTTTTCTTCACTAGAATTCTAATAGGAAAAGACAGATTAACAAGAAAAGAGAAAGAGGAGCATGATTACTTTGACATTTCTGTAAACATTTATCTGCTTAGAGAATTAGCACAGGCAAAGAAACGACTTAAAACTGAATTATATACAGCTTTTGATAAAGAAAAACACACAGAATTGCTGGAGCTCTGCCTCATCTTCGACTGTGGTTCTCAACATCTATTTCTATCAGTTGCTGTGTCTACCCTCCCTGATGACAATTATATATGATTATAGAAGAATGCTATTAGAAATCATCTCTTTACCTTTTGTTTTTGCCTGTCATGTTTGGTTCTATCCTAGGTCTCTGAGCCATCCAGCCTCTGGGTCCTGGCCCAGGCAGTGTCAAGGCTCCGCTCTCTTTCATGATATGGGTCTCAAGGTGGACGAGCCGTTGGTTGGCCACTCCCATAATTTCAGTACCACATTTACCCCAGAATATCTTGAAGGAGTATTGTAGCTCAAGGTTATATGGTTGGGTTGAGGTCCAGTCCTCCTCTCGAAGGCTCATCCGGTTACAGAGACGGCCAGTTCAGGTTTCGTATCTGCCATTGCTGGGAGTCTTTGCTTCGATCATCCCACACTTTTCTGGTTTTTTCATTACTCTAGGTTTCCAGCTTATCCCAGAGATGCACTTGATTGCAATTGTCTTCCCCAGTACTGTCTTCCTCCATCTTCCCACAGCCTGATTCCTCCTGTTCCCATGCTCCTTTATCCAGACCCCTTCTCTGGTTGACCAGTGTGATATCTATTCTATTTCCCCTTCATAGTGAGATTCATGTGCCCCCTCTTGCTTCTTCTCTGTTGTGTAGTTTCTTTGAGTCTGTAGACTGTAGTGTAGTGACTCTTTACTTTTCAGTTAATATCAACTTATAAATGAGTACATATCCTGTTTGTCTTTTCAGGTCTGAGAGACCGCACCCAGAATGATCTTTTCTAGTTCAATCAATTTGCTGGTACTTTTCATGATGCCGTTGTTTTTAACAGATAGTTGAATGGATGTCCTGTGGTGTGGTAGAGTGTTCTTTAGGTAGCTCAGGGGTGAGATAGTTGGGGTTTGAGATAGAACATTTCCAATTTTATGAAAAACTACCGAAGAGCAGTCAGGCTTCCCTGCCCTGTGGGCAGTCCTATATCTCTATTTTATCAGGTGTTCCAGATTTTTTTGCTAGTTATCTTCTATTGTTTTATATCGAAATTCAAACAATATGTAGTAAATACTGATGAAATTATTTCTTTAATAAAGAGTAAATAAATTTAAAAAACTACCATATTAGTTTTCTTCCTTCCTTCCTTCCTTCCTTCCTTCCTTCCTTCCTTCCTTCCTTCCTTCCTTCCTCCCTCCCTCCCTCCCTCCCTCCCTCCCTCCCCCCTCCCTCCCTCCCTCCCTCCCTCCCGCCTCCCTCCCTCCCTCCCTCCCTCCCTCCCTTTCTCCCTCCCTTCCATCCTTTTTTTCTTCTTCTCCTCTTTTTTTGTTGGTTTTTCAAGACAGGTTTTTTTCTGTGTAACAGCTCTGACTGTCCTAAAACTCACTTTGTGGAAGAAAAAGGCCTCAGATTCATTGAACTCCTGCCTCTTCTTCCCAAGTGCTGGGAGTAAAGACGTATGCCACCACAGCCCAGCCTACCGTATTCATTCTCAAAATTGCTATAAAAGTCTGCACTCCCACCGGAGTGGAGTGTTCTCCTTGCTCCACATCCTTGCCAGCTTGAGCTGTCACTTATTCATTTGACCTTAACCATTCTAAGAGGTGTAAAAAGGAAGCTCAGGGAACTTTTGAATGCATTTCCCTATTTACTAAGGATGTTGAACATTTCCTTATGTGCTTCTTGGCCACTTTACATTCCTCTTTTGAGAATCCTTTGTTGACATTAGTACTATATTTTTTAATTGGATTATATAGTTTTTGATGCCTAATTTCTTGAGTTCTTTTAATATGTTGTAAGACAGCACACTGTTGGATGTGGAGTCAAGGAAGATTTTTTTCTCATGTAGGCTGCTGTTCTGTCCTTCTGCTGGTATTCTTTGCCTTTCAGCATCTTTTAATTTTCATAAGGTCCCAGAAATTAATAACTTATCATACTGCCTGTGTGGTTCTGTTTAGAAAGTTGTCTCATGCGTTCAAGGCTATTTCCTAATTTCTCTTCTATCAGGTTCACTGTATCTCAATTTATTTTGAAGTCTTTGATCCTCCTGGATTTGAGTTATATGGAGGATGACAGATATAAATCTATTTGCAGTCTTCTTTATGCTGATATCCAGTTTTACAAACACCATTTGTTGAAGATACTTTATCTGTTCCATTTGATCTTTCTTTCTTCTTTATCAAAAACCAGGTGTCCAAAGATATGTGGGTTTATATCCAGGTGGTCTTTGATCTGGTTCTATTGATCTACCTGTCTGATTTCATTACTTATAGATTTGTAGTACAGCTTGAAATAATGGATGGTGATACCACCAGAATTTCTTTCATTGTACAGGAGTGTTTGTTATCCTGGCTTTATTGTTTTTCCATGTGAAGATGAGAACTGTGTTGGATTTCGATGGGGATTGTTTTAAATCTGTGAATTCTTTTGATAAAATAGCCATTTTTATTATGTCAATACTATCAATCCAGGAACATGGGAGATCTTTACATCTTCTGATTTCTTTAAAAATTTCTTTCTTCAAAAAAAAAAAAAAAAAAAAAAAAAAAACCTTCAAGTTTTTGCCATACAGTGTTGGGAGCAGTGAGATCCCAGATCCTGAATTTCTTGTAATCCCCTGATCTGAGTGCCTACAGCTCCTCTGAGCACGAGACCTTCAGGAGTTCCTGATGGCAGGAGAGTGGTTTCTGGTGGGTTTGGCTGGGACGTGGCCATCTCTATATAATCTGCCTATGAACACAATAAAGGGGGCATTCTTGGGGAATTCAAGGATGACCCGTGTCGCTGTCTCTCTGTCTGTGTGTGTCTGTGTATTTTAACCTCCAGCCCCCTTGCCCAAAGCTTGGGAACTGGTTGCCAGCGCACAGAGTGCAGACCCGGGGGCGCAGAGCGTGGCAGTACAAGTTCTTCATTCTTCACTTGTTTGGTTAGAGTTACTCCATGATATTTTATTTTATATTATTTATGGCTATTGTGAAGTGTGTTAATTACCTGATCTCTTTTTCCACTAATTTATCCTTTGTATATAGGAGGGACGAACGTTGTTGCTGTTGTTGTTTGTTTTGTTTCTTTTTTGGTTGATTTTGTATCCAGCCATTTCACTGAAGGTGTTGATCAGTGGTAAGATTTTCCCATTTGGATTGCTTATATATACGATCATATCATCTACAAACATGATTCTTTGAATTATTCCTTTCCAATTTGTATCCCCTCGATCTTCTTTTATTGTCTTATTGTTCCAGCTAAAAACTTGAGTACTATCTTGAATAGATATGGGGGGAACTGTCACCCTTGTCTTGTCTCATATATTAATGGAATTTCTTTAAGTTTCTCCCCATTTAATTTAATACTGTCTATTGGCTTGGTGAATACTGATTGACTTTATTATGTTTAGGTATGCCCCTTGTATCCCTGAAATCTCCAAGACTTTTTTTCATGAAGGTGTGTTGGATTTTCTTTCCTAGTTTTCTATTTTCACATTTATTTATATAAAATTTTCTCTCATTACCTCTTTTCACTTCTCTTCCTGTCTCCTACTATCTGTCTTTCACAACCCTCCCCACAGTATTTAATCAAAGATGTTTTCTTTGTAACATTAACATTATTTTAAAATTTTCTTTTAGTGATTGTTTTAACAGATTATATATGTAATAAATTTTATGTATTGTAAACCAACACACCTTTAAAAGGGTTTCTTAATTCTTTCCTGTTTTTAAAAATAACTTATTTTCTTATTCTGTTGCACTTCTATTCTATAATATTAAATCAATCAATAAGAATTTTTTTCTCTTCAGAATATTGTAAAAAGTTTTGCTTTTATTTGCAATTTAAGAATTTTGAAAAACAAAAACAGTAAAAAATAAATTTACAAGACATGTGATTAACCATGTGCTTTTTTATTATCTAGCATTCTTTTTATCATCTGCTTAATTTTGATGATCTCCTTTAAAATAAGCACCATTCTTAGAAAATATTACTTGAAAGTTAGAAATATAATGAGTTAAGAATTTATTAAAAGATTGTTGATCTGGTAGTATTTGCATTGATTTTAAATTTGCTAGTATGAAAAATAGCTTGTGATTAACATTTTCATGATGTGTTTCTTTGGAGCTGCCTAGTTGCAGTTTTAACCTGAAATATGATACCGTTCCACACATCATTTAAAAGAGATTAACTATCCTGGTGTTTGATGAAGTGAACTCAGTTTTAAATTATGCACATTATAATAATGAAAACAAAATAAAATGAGAGCTCTATTTGTCTGAGGCCTGCTATCTGATATGCAAATCAATCATAGCTCATGTCTTTTTTTCCTCCTGCTCAGTTTTTTCATATTCACTTGAGAACATCACATTTAGCTTTTTCATAACCTCTGTTTAAATGCTTAGGGAAATGGCATCAATTCAGAACTCAATTAAGTACAACTGTCACATTTTAGATTTTATTCTTCTGAATGTTTGGTACATCTCATTTAAATTCAAAGAGCAAACCAAGCAGACAAATTTCCCTATGGCTTTAAGGGGTAGAAATAGCCACAACTTCTAAGTCTGATTTCTATTTTATTTTCAACTTTTTTCAACCTTGTGGTGATTTTAGTAAAAGAAACTCCTGTTGACTTATATATTTAAATTTTAGTTATTCAGAAGTAGCACTACTTAGAAGGACTAGAGGCTTGTTTGGGTAGGTGTGCCGTTGTCCTTTCTTGGAAAAAGTATGTCAATGATAGTATGTTTTAAGACTCCAGAAGGCTAAGACAGGTCCAGTGGCTCATTCTTAATGTTGAATATAGAACTCTCAACTTCTTCAGTACCATATCTGTCTACATGCTGCCATGCTTCTTGCCATCGTAATAATGGACTGAACCTCTGAACTTTAAGCAAGCCCCAGTTAAAGTCTTTCTAAGAGTTTCTGTGGTCATGGTGTTCCTCACGGCAATAAAACATTGATTAAGACAGGCCCTAATCTTCTAATATAGCATCTGTGAATCTCTTTCCACAAATCCAGCATTCTTTTGTGCATGTAAGTTTGGGCATCTTTAAGAACCCATATGAAGTGTTTTCTAAGCCAATATAAAGATCTGATCATTGCCTAAATTAAAACAATACCTTATTTTACACTAATAATTTAACAAAGATTAAAAAAGGGTTTATAATATAATTATTTACTTTTTAGGTGTGTTACTTAGAAGATATAAGCATAGGGCTATCATCAGTCTCAAAAGATCAAAATATCTTATATTCATGCATGGAAACATCTTAATAAAACTCTTTCTTCTGTTTGTGTAGTTAATATACACTACTAAACTATAACAGTGTCCAGGCAGAGTACTTCTAAGCAAAGCTTCACCTTTGTATAATTAGAAAATGATTACAACGTCCCAAATTTTGTTATAGTTTATTTAGTTCTTAAGAACTTTGTGATGCAAACAGAAAAGGGATTATTGTTATGTTTATGGAAGTTGCTATTTTATGCCTACATTAACTGGAGTGAGTCATTTTCCTTACCAAATCTTTTCTTCTTTTATGATTGGTTTCTTCCACTATAAAATATTGTGGTAGCTGTACTTCCTGTGTCTCACTGGGCAGCTTGCTGCTACAGCATATTTTATTTCATAGAATTCATTAGGGTTAAACAAATAACACATTTGCAAACATTTTCTAGTCTCAAGAAGCAGGTGAAACAAAATAAAACTAAGAATATGATTTTTTCAGTCTAGAAATAAATTTATAAGATATGCCTAATAAGGTAATATGTTATTACTTAAGATTGGTGAAAACATGTACATCAACATTCATATTAGCATTTTTGAAGAAAATTGGATTGCTGATTTTCTGGAAAGAAATTTGTTAGCTTTGGGTAACAGACTGGCATTTAAGAAAATATATTTCTCACAGCACTCTGGTTTTTAGGTTTATGAAAATATGATTTAATGCAGTCTTCCATTTTCCAAATAGTGTTTCTTTGACTCTTATATGCAGCAGAAAAAAATAGATCTTCTTTTAGTATCTGTTCTGTTAGTCTGTATCATTTTAGAGGTGAATTGATACCATTGATATCAAGAGATCTTAAGGACCAGTGACTGCTAATTTATATTATTTTTAGTTTGGGAAGTATGGTGTTATTGAGTTGTGTTTCTTTCTTTTGGGGTTTGCAGGTGTGTGATTATCTATTGATTGTGTTTTTGTAGGGGTAGCTAACTTTTTTAGGTTGGGGCTTTCCTTCTAGTACTTTCTGTAATGCTAGATTTGTAGGTAGGTATTGTTTAAATATGGGTTTGTCACTGAATATTTTGTTTTGTCTATGGTGATTGAATGTTTTGCAGATATAGTAATCTGGGCTGACATCCATAGTCTCTCAGTATCTGCAGAATGTCTTTACAGGACCCGTCTTTCAGAGTTTTCAATGAGAAGTCAGGTGTATTTCTGATAGGTCTCCCTTTATATGTTACTCGGCTTTTTCTTTCAACATTCTTAATATTCTTTATTTTGTATGTTTTTTTTTTGTTTTGATTATTACATGTTGTGAGGGATTTTTTTTTGGTCCAGTCTATTTGGTGTTGTATAAGCTTCTTGTACTTTCATGGGTTGCCCTTCTTTAGGTTGCAAAATTTTTTTCTATAATATTGTTGAATATATCTTCTGTGCCTTTGAGCTGGACTTCTCTTTCTTCTATCCCTATTAGTCTTAGGTTGGTTTTTTCATGCCGTTTGTCCTAGATTTCTTGGATATTTTGGTTTAAGAATTTGTTGGATTTAACAGCTTCTTTGACTGCTTAATCTATTTCCTGTATCCTTTCTTCCACACCTGAGATTTTCTCTTCCATCTCTTGTTTTCTGTTGGTTATGCTTGCATCTACAGTTTCTAATAATTTACCCAGAGTTTTCATTTCCAGAATTTCCTTGGTTTGTGTTTTCTTTATTACCTCTATTTTTGTTTTCAAGTCCTGAACTATTTTCCTTAAGCTGTTTGATTGTTTTTTTCTTAGCTTTCTTGAAAGGATTTGTTCATTTCTTCCAATTTTTTTTGTTTGTCTTTTTCTTCATTTTGAAGGGATTTTTTCATTTCCTCTTTTGCTGCCTCTATCATCTTTATGAAGTTATTTTTATTATCACTTTCTTCTGCTTCATCTGCTTGGTATGTTCATATATTGCTGATATAGAACTACTAGTTCCTGGTAAATGCCATAATGTTCTTTATGTTGTTGAGTATATTCTTTTTTTAAAATATTTATTTATTTATTATATATACAATATTCTGTCTGTGTGTATGCCTGCAGGCCAGAAGAGGGCACCAGACCCCATTACAGATGGTTGTGAGCCACCATGTGGTTGCTGGGAATTGAACTCAGGACCTTTGGAAGAGCAGACAATGTTCTTAACCTCTGAGCCATCTCTCCAGCTCCTGATTATATTCTTTTTTTTTCTTTATTTTTATTCTTTTTTAAATTAAAATTTCCACCTGCTCCCCGTTTCCCATTTCCCTCCTCTCCTCGCAAATATTGCCCCCTCCCCCCACTCCCCTCCCCCTATCCCCACTCCTCTTCTCCTCCCCCCACTCCATTCCCGCTCCCTCTTGATACTGAAGAGCAGTCCAAATTCTCTGCCCTGCGGGAAGACGAAGGTCTTCTATCTACGTCCAGGAAGGTGAGCGTCTAAACAGGCTAAGCTCCCACAAAGCCAGTTCATGTATTAGGATCGAAACCTAGTGCCATTGTCCTTGGCTTCTCATCAGCCTTCATTGTCCGCCATGCTCAACGAGTCCAGTTTCAACCCATGCTTATTCAGTCCCAGACCAGCTGGCCTTGGTGGGCTCACAATAAATCAGTTCCA